>NW_015150903.1:410272-412958 GCF_000732505.1 Cyprinodon variegatus | reverse complement strand
AACTGTTTCTATTAATTTTTTTTAAACTTTGTTTTGCAAGTCAGTTTGGCCAAGATTCCATTCTGTGTCTTTTTTTTTCTTTGTTTTGCCGTGTAGTAAAATTGCAGCTACTGGAACATGTCTGAATAATGTTCTGTATACCGTTATGGTAACTGTACTTTTTCAATAAATGAACCTAGTATTTAAAGGTTCAAACCTCGACAAAATCTTGTTTTATTCATTCCACTGGTAGTCTGTTTTGATCAAAAAGAAATAGGGGCCTGCCTCTAACTCTGTCCTCCTTCCAATAATCGCCTGGACCAAGATGTACCTGAATGAAATAAAGGCCCCATATTGTATTAGAGGATTTACGGTAACATTTTTTTTTATCCTGACATGGTAAAATGCATTCTCCATTGTCATTGAACTTTTAGGAAAACAGCAGCAGAATTATGAATGCCTCAGTACAGTCATGTAATGGTTCAAAGACAGGGCAAGTAGACCTCCTGTTGGTAAACTGAGACCTTGAGGAAAACTATGGTATGAATATCTAAAGTTAACTACTAAACACAGGATTACTTGTAGGAAATTCAAAAAGAGTCCTTAATCACTACTAAAAGGGGCAGCTGGAACTGAATATGGTGCTGATTGGAGTCTGGTGGTTGAGTGAGGAAAATGCAACATGAAGTGGGAGTAAGTAGGTAATTGTACCACAAAGGGGAAATTCACTCTCTGCAATTAACCCATCCCCTTGGGGATCAGTGGGCTGCCATTGTTTGGCGCCTGGGGAGCAGTGTGGGGTTAAGGGTCTTGCTCAGTGAGTGGAGGCTGTGGGGATCGAACCTGGTACTTGCATTCGTCTCAGAGCAGAAGTGCACAGCTGTAACCAACTAGGCCAGCACTCTCCAATTAGTCCAAAATAAATAAAAAAACAACACATTACCAATACTCTACTTTGTTACTCGTAAATATCTGACAAATGACTGGATTAAAGGCAAGATAGGCAATTTTCTTTACATTGCACATTAAAGTAGCAAGATAATTCAAAATGATGTAGTTCAATCTACAATCTATCAATTATTAGTTTTTTTTTCTATATTCAATAAGATTAAGAAGTATAATTTCCTTTCCAACAAAGCCAGATTGTTTGTGCAAAACTCAACCTGACAAAGGGGAATGTGTTGCACTTGCAGGTGGCTACGTGTGCTGCCTTATATCTGAGCCATCAGCTGTGTACTCCTTATATACCACCAACCTCTGCTCTCATCTTTCATCACTCACTGCAGAAACGCTCTACAAACCAAGCTTCAAGTCAAGATCTATGTGTGTTCAAGTGTTGAAATTCTTACATTTTTGAGCTCCACAGAAAATATAAATTTACTCTAATCATGTTGCTTTGATCCAACCCAAGAAAAAAAGAAATTTTTTTATTTTTCTCAGAACAATTACGTTATAAGCTATTTTTCAGTCAGCAATGAGGTAAGAAGCAAATGTCAAGTATGCATATAATTAAAATTGCTGTTTTGAAATTCAAAGAATCATGTCAATGTCCAGACGCTGGCAATCCAAAAAACGACAGCAGTCTCAGTAATTTTTACATATTCAGTAAGGTAGTGACAGTTTTAAGAGTATAAAGTCTGATAAAGAGCCACTGTAGATTTGATTTTTACCCAAAACTACCAGTTCCATAGTTAATGATGCCTTTCTAAAAAGAAGGCAATTTGTTACTATTTTCATTTAAGCTTGTTACAATGACAACTTTTTCTCCTTTAAAAAGATTCTGAAATTTCATGAAACACAATAAGGTACTTTGTCAAATAATATTAGAATAATAACAAGCTGTTAACTTCATCAGCAATATGGCTGAAAGAATTATAAAATTGTTTGAGATGGGCTGCCTATTGTTCTACAGTAAAATTACCTCTGGGGCCTTCATGGGCTCAGTCTGCTCAGTGTCCTCCCTGACAGTTTGCTAAACATCTACTAATTTGTATCCCAGTTGACTCTTATGTATAGCTTTAACTTAGTCCCCACAAGGAAGAGCAATGTTGGCTTTATACATATTCATCTAGTCAGTGAGTGGAGATAACCCATCCATCATCTTTTCGAATAATTATTTAGTATAACCACCTTTTAGAGGATGCATTAAGGAAAAAGGCAAGCTTCTATCTATTCTGAAACTATCTGCAGAAGCACTTAGGGCTAGGGTCACTAGGTGGAATGTATCACTGACAGAATTAAGACTTTAGAAACATTCTGAGGTGTTTCAGTTCCAGTTTATGTAGTTTGTTTGATTTATACTCACATCCCTATCTATGATTTTATTTTTGAGTGAAAAATGTAAATTAATACATAATACTTTAAAATACATCCAGCAGCAACTATGTAACACTTTGATTATACCAGATTAAACCATTTCTGCCTTTAGAATACAATAGTTCTGTTAAGTATTGGTTCAGCAAATTTTAAGAAGGATTGTCCAAATGTAAAAGACATTGAACAGTTGCTACAGATTTGTAGGCCCCAAATACATAATGTGAGTCGCCTCTTCCACCAGTTCACATAAATGTGCTACAAATCTGGTGGCTGAGAACTGAAAATACATTTTATGTTCAAAATATCTCTGTGAGATTATCTGAATTTAGTCCCATAGTACTTTACCCTGTAGGACTTTCAAGATTCCAGCTGGGAGAAGAAAAAAAAATAT
>NW_015150903.1:403516-405771 GCF_000732505.1 Cyprinodon variegatus | reverse complement strand
TCAGACCAACAGTGTCCCTACCAAAGTTGAAATCAAACCTGCGCCCTTGGGTCACACACTTGCTTAGAAACTACTTTCTCGAGAATTTTAGATAAGAAAGGAAGATTGGATATAGGTCTATAAATAACCAAGTCATCTGGTTCAAGAGAGTTTCTTAAGTAAAGATCTAATTATACAGGAAGGTTTAATTTAAGCAGGAAGGATGACTGTCATGCATACTGTATGCTGTGTCAATGTGACGTGGATGTAAGCAGTAACGGTAAAGGTGCCATGGATCAACATGCTAGCACCGACAAGCTCAGAGGCAACAGTCGAAGTGCAGGAACCTCTTTACTTTTTTCCTTTTTCCATGAAGCCACATCTTCGCAAAAGAAAACAATCTGCATTAATCACTGGCGACTGATGCATAAAACAAAGGTATGGTCAAGTATTTTCCCATCCTTTTGAGATATTTCCACTTTAAGGCTGGTGTACAGCACACTTTGTTGATTTCTACAGTGACAGTAATGAAACATCGGAAGCTATAACAAATAAGCGAATGACAAAACTGCAGATGTCTTTGTCTGGATTTGGAAAAAATATCAGCATCTACAGCAGACACAACCTTGTTCATCAAAAGCTAAAAGCAACTCAAAGAGATGTGCTTGCTGCTAACTGTTTATTGTATATTTTGCACAATCCGACAAGATATGCGGCTGGCTACTTGGATCTAGACATTGAAAATGTTGTTTTAAAAGTATACAGCCATTTTAGTATCTCAGCCAGTAGAACAGCGCAACTGAAAGAGTTTTGTGAGTTTGTGGAAATGGATGAGTGCAACCTGCTGCGGCACGTCATCACAAGGTGGCTGTCTCTGTTGCCGTTCATTGACAGAATAATGATGTGTTGGAAGCCTCTGACCAGCTATTTTCAGAGCCTGGGTGATGAAGAATGTCCTAAGATTTTGTGGAGTTGCTTTGCAGAAAACAGCGCTGAAGTGGCTGAAATGTACTTCCTTTTCCTCTGTCACTTTCTTAAGGTGTTCTCAGACTGTATTGAAGCACTAGAGGCCAAATCATTCAGCATAACCTCTGTCTGTAAGCGATGACTGAACTTAAAGGGAAACTTGGACCACTTTCTTTCTTTGCTGTAACGACCTGACTTAAACAACTAAAACCTGATTTGGCGACGAAATGTGATGCTGATTTTATTCAGTTCTATGTAAGAGTAACAAAATATTTGAGTAAGAGGTATGACTTCTCCAAAAACAGATTTTAAAGAAAATGTCAAAGCTCGACCTTATAACTGCTGTATCCTATGAAGAGTACAGTGATGCAGTCCAGGCCTGCAAACTGAAAAACATTGATATGGATGGACTGTATGAGGAATAGGGCATGGTGGAAGCTATCCTCAGCTCCCCAGAAGATGAAGGTTACCAAAATGAGGAGTGGTATCTGAAACTGTTTTCCAAAGCCGATGTCCACTGATGTCCACTGGTAAACCTAATAAAAGTCAGTGCCTACATCTTTTCCATTCTGCATGCAATGCACAGACAGAGCATGTCTTTTCAATGGTGTCCTCAGCATGGAGAAATTAGAGACATTGTCTCAATGTGGAAACTGTCAAGGCAGAGCTACAAATATGTGTCAACTTCGAACTGGAATGTACAGACATGTTCATTGGAAGCCTCCAGGAAAGGCCACAAATAAAAGAAGTAGACCTTCACATCTTTGTTGAGTACAACAGAGTCCTACTATGTTATAGGCTTGATATTATGTTTAGGTTTTTACCCCAGCTTTGCTGAGTTTTGAAAACAGTCCTTTTTGGCGTAATGGAAATGGCCACCCTAGTTAGAAATGCGTTCCTTTTTTACCATAGTTAACAGCATCTGTTTATTTAAACCTTTACCTATATGGCCGTTTTTCTCTGACATCAACAAATTATTTGCAGATGCAAAACAACAACTATATATTTTCTCTTTTTAAAACCATTCAATAATCAATGCTAATTGTGGCCATTTAAAAGAAAATAAATCCAATTTTATTATAACTTCCCTGTAATAATATACACCTACTGAATTATGGTCTTTAAAAAAAGATTTAGCTTGACAAAAAAGCTCATCATCATAAATAATATGTGGTGCATAAACTATATTGCTTAGTGAATAAATATGGTGACCATGACAGTTTCTTTAGCTACTTTTTGTCATGTTGGGATTAAGATGTCTAACCCACATGCAGAAACACTCGGAGGCAGAGAAAAAGTTCAAAGGTTTA
>NW_015150903.1:390406-402190 GCF_000732505.1 Cyprinodon variegatus | reverse complement strand
CCACTATCATCCGTCAGCAGGTAAGATCACCTGGCTTTGCTGAGCTGAACTCTCCTTCTGGCAACTCTACAGGGAGCTCATTCAGACTCTGGCCTGCCTCAGAAAGACACTCACACAAGGTGTCTGAAGGGAACACTGGCACGCCTGTCTCATTTTCATTTTTTAGGAGGGGGAGAGTATCAGCACATTCTGACTCCCAGCCAGGTGCTTCATATAAATGAGGAAAAATTAAAAAAAGGACAATGGGCTTATGTTTCTTTCAGTGATTTATCCTAGTCTTTGTTTTTAACATATACATATATATATATATATATATATATATATATATATATATATATATATATATATATATATATATATATATATATGTGGCCTTTAAGACCTTTTAAGAACTATTCTCGTTGTATTATTCCTTTAGTTAAGATTAGACTGGCTTTGAAAACTCTGATACACATTTTTTGAACTCTGACTATAAATTAATGTAATTTTGCACTAATTCAAATTTTGCAGACTTCAAATGTATATCAATTTATTCTAACACCTTCCCTGTGCATTATAATTTGACAGCCATTGGTGTAAAAACTTGTTGCTACATGGGTCAAAATCACTACGTTAAAAGGACTTGCTTGCTAAAGAAATTAGATTTTATTTTTGTTTTATTCATACCCATGTTCAATATGAATATGTAAATGAATTAATTATTCAACATTTAATAAATGGATTTGCAAAAGTCTGATACTGTTAAATTTGCTTGGCGTTTGTGTAAAAACATACTTATAAATGATAGTAAAAACAAAAGTTTATTAAAAAAAAAAACAGTGATTATATAGCTTAATGTGTATATAGCAGCATAAGATAGTATATTGCTAATTACTGGAGAATTCCTGCATTTAGGATTTTAATTTGTAAAAAGGTAGAAAGAAAGAAACAAAAAAAAAATGGGTTTCTTTGTACCTTGTGTTGATAACAGGTCCTTGCAAAATACATTGTGTAGTCATAGTGTTGGCTTTCAGTAATGCAAAACTATAGCCATTCATAGTTTTCTTTGTGTGCTTATAATAACTGAGTAGATCAACTAAACTTGTCTAAATGGCATACTGTGGCATGGGCAGCCATTCAAAGTAAAATAACTACGGTAGATAGAAGAAATACTATAAATAGGTCTAACTGAGATGATCAGGTTAACAAAAATCCCATGACCCCATGAGCACTGCTGCAACAGCAAGCTGCTACTTTGTAATATAAATCTATTTTCCATAGGCGCAAGAAACAATCTACAGTATGGTGTGGAACATACTGGATGCCTATCACATCTGTGTACCAGACTATACTCCATAAAACAATATAAGCAAATGCCTGTTAACTACTTCATATAATAATGACAGCACTACTCATTTATTTAACTCAATTTATCTGAATGAGCTGCAGCGAACAGCTCTCCTGAAAATGTGATCAAACATGAAACTGAGAAGTTGCCAGGACTTTTTTTTTTTTTGGAATGTAGCCCCGATAACTTTAACACCAAGTTTGAGCATTCAAATAATCAAACAAGGAAACAAAAGTGTCTAGACCTCAATTTGCCACCACTCCTATATATATTTAAAAAAAATGTAAAAGAAAAGTACATATTTAAGTTTATATTTTTAATTCAAAATTTAAATGAGCCTAAAATGCTATCAATCTGTTAAAAGGGGGGTCAACAACTTGCTGGGCCAAAACCATAGTCTCCACAGAAGCTCTTATTTGTGCAACATGTGAATAGAATTTTCTACAGCAGAATAATACAGTATATATATTTTTTGTTCACTTATGTTGTTTAGCTTAAACTAGGTGATTTACCATTAATTACTATGTTTCATGAACATGGTTACCACAAAATTGTAAAAATCTGATCTGTTATATGCTTTCTAACTTGCAAAAATAAAAATAAGATGAATTTGGGGTATACACACTTTATATTGTTGAAAGTGGTTTTAAAACATTTATTTGTTTTATTTAGAGATAAGGACAAATTTTCTGTTTGTATTATAACGTGAGTTTACCTTGAATGTGTGCATTTTTCTAAATAATAATTTTTATAAATAATACAAAACTGCTCTACAGAAATACACAGTTTATATACAGGAATATACTACATGTTTTGGAATGTTTGCCACAAATTTATTTAAGATGAATACGTAAAAGTAAGAAATCTACACTTTGGAAACAGCAGCATTTTTTTCTCATGGTTTTTTTTCAGCACACTGAGGCCAGACTCTTTGGCTGCAGTCTGTCTCTAATCTTCAGGGCCTGGCTAATGGGGGGAAAGGAAGCTGTTGTAGGCAGCTGTCTCGCCTGGTGAACATAACACACCAACGCCTTGTGTCTGTTGCTCTTTGTCATGGAACTTATTTCACATGAAATGGATGGAGATCAAAATGTGGATGGTGCATAAAGTGCTCGGCCGGGACATAATGAGTAACAGATTGTGTTTGAGTTGCCCCTGCACCGCCATGGGCCGCTCCAGATGAGCCTTCGTTCTTTTGCAGGCAGCTTCATTTGAGCTCTTCTCTGATTTTAGAATACTTTTCCACTTCAACTATGACCTAACAGCCCAGTGCGCAAACATACAATGTTTGTTATTCAACTTAAAACACTTGTTACTTTAAGGGATTATTTCGATTTTTTAAAATATTTTTTAATTGTGTGCTGATATCGCCACTTGATAGAAACATTCCTTCTCCAATCAATTTGTATAGTGTTTTAAAACACGAACGGTGTCCTTAAGGTAATGAAAAGGTAGTTAGATGCAAATGAAGAATTAATTTTCAGCTGTGCTGACATATTGCTAAAGGTGGGCTTTCCTTAAGGTCAGAACATGATGGCTGGGCTTTCTTCTTTAGGAATTTTTGTGCAGAAATCAGAATACATTACAATACAGCAGGTCCTTTAATTCCTGATTATGCAAACCTCAGAAATGTCACTTTAACCGTTCCTTTACAAATAATTTTTTTAGTAAATTCAGACATTACTATTTTTTTTTTTGTTCTATTTACCTACATCATTTTATCAGGCATGTTACATTTAAGTTATATGTTAAGTTGAATGATAGTTTTTTATTTTTTTTTTATTTTTATCATTACTTCATTTACTACACGGGAAAATGTTAAAAGCATATCATTAACCCTGGTTGGACTCACTTAAAAAAATTTCCAGCAGGTACCTGTTCTGCTGCATAAATTAGTTCATTATAGATCATTTACACCGAAACAAGCCTCTATACATAATTTCATTAAAAAAAGAAAAAGAAATAGAATCAATGATGGCAAATGACACTATCCAACAAGAAGAGTTTGTATATTATATATTTTAAGTAGTGCCTCTGAGGTAATCAATCTAAAGCTCTGAGGAACACCTTTCACACCTAATGTAAATGTAGAAGAATGATCTCTACAGTATATGTTTGTCATACATGAAAAGTTCTTAATGATGGGCACGGCGTTATTGCAGTGGTTTAGACCGTGATCCATGATGTGGCTGTCTCTGGCCTGGCCTGGTTACTTTTGCTGAATGTGTTCCCTTTTTCTATTCTCCTACTTCCTGTCTACCTACCATCAAAAATAAAGGCCACTAAAGCCTAAAAATAATATAGAAAAAAATGTTTGATGCCCTGAAACATCTGAGTTGGAAATAGCAATGCAAAAAAAAACAAAAAATCTTAATGGCTCAAATACTCTTTCACAGCACTGTATATAATCATAGTATTGTGTTATATTGTGGTCAATAAACATAAAAAAAACAAAAAAACATGAGGGGTGACAAAATTTTTTTATCCGTTTCAGATGTGGTAAGTTTTTAATCTTTGACTCATGAATGAGAGTTTTATCTTTAGCTTCAAAAGTCTCAAATGTGAATTTTTGAGTTGCGCTGAGGCATCATCACATTCCTGAGAGAGTAACAAGCAACAGGAGAAATTGGTGAAGGAGGACACGGAGGAGAGGGGTAGCATCACAACACAGCTGACTTCTCATAGATAAGTGAGATATTTTAGCTATTTGATGAAGTTGTGTATGGCAAGGGACACATCTGAAAGTTTCAGGACGCCGGCCTTTGAGGATTGAGTTTGAGACACCTGCTGTGGGTATTTGATCTTTGTGGTAAATCTAGGAAATGAGGTTAACATCATCTTTTTTTCTTTAAGGAAAGAAAACAAATTCTCATATGGTAGAGATTGATCTAGCAGATCAAAGAAAATAACCACATGGACACAGCCATTCATTTCATTAGTAATCTTCCCAAGATCACTTAGGGAAAGGCTGAACAGGAAGCAGTAAGGTGACATTTGCAAGTGCAAAGTTTAAATGTTACCCTCTGCAAACCTTTCCTCCCCTATTTAACACATAATGGTGGAGTTCTTGTAGTTATTACATTTCAGACCCCGGGTCATTTTTTCATTTTTTTTTTTATTTAAGTGGATGTTATTATCATAAAAGGGAATTTTACAGGGTCTAAACATATAATGGAGTATTTTAAAGTAATTTTACATAATTTACACCTAAAGACATATATTCTTTCACCCTGATTTATCTTTCAGACACTTAATAATTTTGAACTCTTACAGACCTTAGTGGGGATACATGTTAGGTCCTGACAAGGAAATTCTATATGGGTTTCAGGGTAGGGATAATCTAAGAGGATGACCAACTACATTTCACAATATGAAGAGGCAAAGAAAAAGTAATTGCACAAAGTCAATGTCTAATTCAGAAAGTGTACTGCAGGTGATAAGAACCTCTTCTTAACACTACCAGTTGACATTAAAATCAACAGCTTTAAATACATTTCAAACCATTAAGAACACATTATTCAATGTAGCTGACACGTTAAGAGTATTAGCAAATCTATGAGTAACGTGCTGTAAGAAAAGTGTGTATTATAAATAAAGAAAAATGTCTTAATGTCTTTATTTGTTAATTATCTGGATTTTCTGCTCACACTAAATGATGCATTGTACTTTGCAGTAAAATATCCAGCTAGTGCATTTTTATTTTTGAAGAAAACAAAGAAGGAAAAAGCTGGAGGTCTTGTTTCTTTCTATTTGTATTTCTTTTTCATCATATTATTTTAAAACTAATCACACTTTCTATGGGTGCTATCTATAGATAGTAAGCGAACAATGTTATTCATTTGTAATTTTTAATGTTTTTTAATTAACAGAATATACAATTTCTATTACTTTTTTCCCTCATACTCACAAAATATACAAAAGAATAAAAAAAACAATATACAAAGTATACATGTTAACAAATATAAATCTTTAACTATACAATGTTTTAAAAATATATATATGTTTTAAAAAAAAATATATATAGCAATTAATCAATGAAATTTTTAACATTAAAATAACCAAAACTCTCCCTTTGGTACCGTTTAATCAAACAAAAGCATAAAGATTCTCTCTAATCTCTCCTCCTTTTATTAAACCGTATTTTAATTGCTTTTTACAATAAAAGGTATGGTTAATTTAACCTTGACTGTTTACAATAACATGTTACCTTCAAGAGCCATCTGTGAAGCCATAAGGATGAAAAACATTTAATATGCCAGACACTGAACATTAACAAATCTTACTTTCGAAAAATAGAACTAAAAATAAAAATGGAAATACAGAATATCGAAAAAAAAACAAAAAACTAAACATGTAGTATGTATTCATTTAGAATATCGCTCTGGATTAAATTACCATGCAAATAAAGCAAGGCTGGATGTTATTACGGAAGGATGTGACGATATAGAACTGCAATTCATTAATCCTCTGTTATATAAGATGCAAAAAAAATTTATAAATAATAAAAACACATTTTAACATTATCTTCCATGAATGTATCCACATCTATTTTGGAAAGCCATACAAGTATGATTATTTCTCTGCACGTTATCCACATCAGTCCAAAGTAGAACTTAAAATCTCACGCTGCATAATTTATTTGATTTTTTTCCCTGAGTACATGTAAGGAGAATTAGAGCCATGTTGTCATGCTCATGTACAACACTACACCAGTTAGAGTAAAATTCCCTCTCTTTATGCCAAGTAACCAGCTTGTGTCGTGCTCTTACATTTTGATAGACTGCACTGCTGCTGATAATATCCTACAGAGGACAATGCTCTGCTGACATGCTCGGTGGGCCAGAAACTAGCTGACAGAATACGCCAAGTATCTGGTTTCAAACATCAGAGCATATATCTCACTATACAACTTTTTCCTCATCTTTGTTTCATCACTACACCTTTTAGTTATTATCTATAATTCTATATAAATCAATATTTTTATTCATTTAAATTTTTATTTATTTATTTATTTATTTTTTTTTTTTTGCTCGAGTCTTGGGGAACGGGACTGGGGGGACAACAGGGAGACACTGATCCCTGAGCACAGCATCTGCTGACAAGCCGGGCTCCTATTCAGCCTTGGCTGGAAGCATAGACCGCGAGAAACCTGATCCAGCTTGGCCGGGTCTCAACAATCGCTTCCTGCCCCATCCGGGCCCACACAGCTAAGTACTCTTAATTAAAGAGGTTAACTTGTCTAAGATGTGACTAAAGAGAAAAAAATGAAAAAAATAGAGAACAATCGCATGACTGTTTCCTTTTTTTCTAGGAAAAAAGCTTACCTTACTGACATGGGATGATGTGAGCTCTGATACTTAAGTAGTTACATTAGAGGAGAAACAGATAATGTATCCTTTTTAAATGTGTCTTAAAAAGACCTGGCCACCCCCACTTGGTCTAGATAGACAGACGAGAGGAAGCATAGAAATGAGAGGAAGAAACAATTCATGTACATTCGGTCAGATTTTTGCTCTCCTTGGTACTCTGGGAGCACAGAGAGACTGTAACTAGGGGGGGTTGGAGGTCAATTTTATCATTTCTTTTTACTTGGTTGTCAGCATACATATTAATGAAGAGATAGGTCATTGCCTGAGACATCTGTATTGGCCCATGGGGCTGCCTGCTAAACGCCAGAGAAATTAGAAATGTAAATTCATACCCGGAGATACAATATGAGAGATTCTGTGTTGTTTCAGGCTTTTGAGCTGCATAAGCCCTCATTCTCTGGAGGCAGCCCTGCGGAACAGACTATTCATTGCAGATCGACCAGATTGCAAATGACACAGCATACAACAGGCCTGTTGTATCGCTACAGCTGAACATGCCTACCTTTGTTGATTTAGCAGCTTTGCTTCCTGCCATCTTCACCACTGCCAGTGTATATTTAAATATGTTGCTTTAATAAAAGTAAAATTTGTTGCAGGAAAAAAAAACAACTGCTACATTTTAATTTAGTCTTCCAAGGTAAAGTTAAAGAGACCTTGTGTACAATTTTACAGAAAAATATCTTTAAAATAGCATTTTATTTGATTCTTAATGACCAAAACATCCTCTGATGAGCAGGCTGACACTGTGGTTTAGTGGCAATGCATCTATTAGCCTGTAGCTGTTTTCCTTAACTTAGGTGCCCATGCTGTTTGTCAGAAGAGACGACAAGCAAGTCTGTGTTAAATGGGTCTAACCTAGCAAGCAATCACAGCATTATAATCCAGATGGATTTGTGAATACTCAAAAGCGACTATCATCCAGCTCACACCAATGAAAACTGCAGTTTAGCTGAAAGAAGTAAAAAATCAAAACAAAAACAAAGAGAAGAGTACTGCAGTTCTGTGTTTTGGCCACAGAATCATTAGAAAACTCTGTTATGCCTCTCCAAATAAAATTTCCTGTGCTTTTTCTAGAAAGGGTGTATTAGTAGTGTGGGGGAAAAAAATTCCCTTCTTTTTTTTTTATTTCAATATAGAAATTTGCAACATGGAAGCCATTTTAAACATAGTATTAAATTACATTCAATTTAATTGAAAAATAGATTGTAAATCCAAAAAAGGCAAATCCCATTAATAAAACTCTAAAGTTTGTGATTTCCATAAAGGGGTGTGAATGCTTTGTATAGCACATGAATAAACCATGGCGACAGCACTGCATAACTGTCCTTTTCTGCAGTTTCTTTTTTTTCTTTTTTTTTTTGCGTGCTGTGATTGCCATTAAAAATATAATTCTTACTCATTACTACTCCAATGACCATCTCCCCATAGAGATTATTAAAGTTTTATCATTTGCTATTTTAACATGAAAGCTTTCTTATAATTGCATCAGATATCATTTGGGAAATTTCTAATCCCCTGCATGTCCTGCTTGTGTATTTAAGCATTGGTACATTAAACCTGAAGTACACACTGTTTCACAAAAACAAAGCTCTTCCCAAGTGTCTATTGAGAGCTTCCTTATTAGATGAAAAAAACACCTCATCAATAAAAATGATGCTTGGTATTATCAGAAAAGACAGTATTTAAGTTTAATGGAAACTTTGCGAACTGTGGCAGATCCAGCTATGAAGTCCAACATATCATTTGTCTGACAATCTTTCATCACTTTAGTTAAAATACATGTAGTGGTTGAGGGAATCATAACTGTGGAGAAAGACACCAGGCAAGATCTGTAGTTGTCAGGATCAAAGTCACCTTAAAGTTAAATATTAGCACCATAGCTCTTAATAAACAAATTTAACATTAATCAAAGTTACAAAAAAAGTGTGATTGTGATACATTTTGTTGGGAGTATGTCTTAAAAGGTCTTAAGTATATTGCTTTGGTGCCAGGGTAGACTGTCACTGCTGTTGTTGTTGGTCCCCTTCCTGTTACCTTCCTGCCTCTACTGAGATGGGATCGATGGCCAGAGGAGATGGTAATCACCACAACAACATGCAGCAGCACAACTCATTAGTGTACATGCAAAGCTCACACTGAGATTCATGCCTGCATTTTAGCAGAAGCCTATTAGTCTTGTGTCACATTGTAAAGGAGCACTATCATTGATCCGGTACTTGTCCAGTGAAGTGGTTATAACCAAATAGCGGCTTAAAGAAAACGCTATTTGAGCCACTGCAAATACTTGTGATCTCTCTTTGTGTTTCTCCACCTGCTCTTGTTAGCCTCTACCTTTGTGCTGCTCCAGTAATATGATTGTTGATTTGTCTTTGTCTTTTTCCCAGAGACAGCTCAAATAGATTGTGCATGTTAAAGCTCATTACCGTTGGCTTTTTCCGTAGTGCATATCTTTAATAAACAATCAATAAGGAAGCATATGCAGCACAAATCAAATCTGAACTTAGCTTCACTGACTATAATATTATCTTTGAGCAGTCTTCTTACTCTATTATCAATGTCAATATCAATAGAACAGCACAAAAAAGCTGAGATGCTTAGTCAGCGATGCATACTCAAAATGTGTGTTTCCAAGAGACTAATGCATGTTTTTGAATTTGCCATGTTAATATTCCAGCACTTCTTTGCTTATAAGGCATTTAACAAGATCGGTTGAGACATGAAATAAAACTGTCATTCCATTATTTTTGTAATTTCAGACTTAGCTGACTTTACATATTTCAAAAAGAGAAAATGTACAGGTAAGACTTAGTTTAAAGAACAACTAAGTGTTACAGGTAACACTTCATCTAATGAACAACTCAAGCCATTCTGGAGCCTTATTTCCAACCACATAATATTTCAAACATGTACCATATGGAGGCGGTAGCCAGCAATAGTTTCTGAAAATATAAATCAAAACCGTGTGACTAAAACACAGTGTAAACTGCCTCAGTTTAAACATGACTCAAAGTTGTTGTTTTTTTTCTCTCGAAAATAATTGTTCTTTTTTGAACAGCAGTAACAAAGACATACTTGAGAATAGCTGTGGGTCATTGTTTTACATTTATTCTGCATCAATTCAACAACATGTTGAATTTTAAATAAAACGGGGGAAAAAAGCGCTGAATGCCGGAAATATTGTAAAGCAAATCTGTCTCATGTTTATATTTGATTACTGTGTTGACATTTTATCACTGCTGCACTTTAAGAAATGGAAATGTCTTGAGAGCTGTACTGAACGAACTTTCATTTTGTATCCACTCGGTGTATACAAAATTAGAATAAAGTTTGTCTAAGTCTTAGTCTAAGTTCAACACCTGCAGAAAATGTCAATCGTCTAGGAAAAACAGTTCCAGAGCTTTGAGACTTTTAACTTCTGGTGTCACCAGTGTCTCAAAACCTCTCCAAAAATGTCAAATTATTCCAAATTGTGCTTATTGCTTTTACACAATTCTTTCCAAAAATCACACTGAAGCATTTCGAAGGCCACAAAATATTTTTCAAGCAACTATTTTTTCTTTTTTTTTTCTAACTTTCCATCTAATTATCTAAGTTACTGATGTCTCAGCTTGCTGTTTATGCCCGGCAATATATCTGGGCTTCGCTACTCAATTAAGCCATGAATACCCTTGTTTAAAACCTTATTTCATTGGTGACAAAGCCAAGCAGGGCCTGATGTCTTAACCAATAACAGCAGGACTCTATGAGACATAATATCGCTCTACTCGGTGCGTCAATGGCTGACTGTTCTGAGTTGATAGGTTGAAATATAATAAAACCACCCGCAGGCGAACCAGTGGATTTTAAGACATTAAAAATACTTTACACAATTTACTAATTCTTATGAATATTTGGGGAAATTATTTTGACTTTTTTTATGTTACTATTACTTGTATTTGGATTTCAATCTAATTTTTTCGAGGCCTAATCAACACAAGTTTATTGAAGTTACGATGTCATGACAACGTCAAGCATGCTAGAACGTGGTATCCTGCTTGCGGCGGCAGACTAGTAAATTTACATAGTCTGGTTATGAGAGACTTTATCTCCATGACCCCAGAGCACACCTCAACATTTGGACACTTGTAACCAGGGCACACTGCCTGTAGCTCAAAGTAAGAGCATGGTGCTGCTGTGCACTTTCATATCTATTCATGCAGTTTAATCATAGTATTCTAGATTGTTATTTTGATCTTGTGTTTTTTGTCTAATGGAGACTGTTCAATAAGGTTTAACTAAAGATAGGCTCTGCGAATGCACCCTGCCGCTATATTTCTGCGGTCCTTTTCCCTAAAAAGGATCACTTATAGTCGTGAAAATACGGTAACCTTTAAAAAAAAAAAAAAAACAGCCAAAAGCCACTATATGCATTGAAAGCTCAATTTTTTGACTATTTTGAAAAAGTCTTTCAGACAGGGCCAAAGATGAGGGAGGTCTTGTTGGTCTCCGTCTCCCGATACGCTCTCGCCTGTGTCCGACCTTTATAAGACGTTTCAACATTTTTTCTGAATCATTGTAGCATGGCATACACTATTCATGTTTGCAGTTTGAAGAACACCTGCTTGCTTCTAAGGATTTCCTTTAGCTAACCAATGAGTGTTTGCTTTATATGACTCATCCAACTACACTAGTTTTTACTAGATGTGGATGGCGCCAATGATCTGCATTGGATGGCACACATGACATGAAATAAATATTTATAAACATTATACTGAAGCCAAGATTAACGAGTAACTTTTGTTTTAAAAATGTAATGAATAGAAAGTACAGATACTTGTAAAAATGTCATGTAATGAGTAGAAGTCAGAAGTAGGAAGAAAAATAAGTAATAGAGTAAAGTATAGATACCTTAAAAGTGTACTTAAGTACAGTATCGAAGTATTTGTACTTCTTACTTGACACCTCTGATTTCTATTGTATTTCAAATAGGCCTATAGGCTCATAGTGTCATGATCTGGCCTGTTTGCTCTCCCATAATTAGTAATTCCTCTCACCTGCCCTCTTCCTTCCCAGCCTCATTATAATTTATTCCCCTCACCTGTTTCCTCT
>NW_015150903.1:357447-389705 GCF_000732505.1 Cyprinodon variegatus | reverse complement strand
GTCCGCGAGCCACAGCTCCGCTTTTGTTTTGTTTTTATTTTAATAAATCTTTTTAACTTTCCTACTGACTGTCTCTCCTGAATACTGGGTCCATCTGTCCTCGTTTCATGACACATAGGTCTTTTGTCCAAAAAAAAAAAACTCCAAAACTTTTCACCCCCCAGACAACCATGCAAGGGGCATAAAAGCTGGGAGCATTCTTGTTGGTGAATCAAAGTTGCAATAACACTGGCATGAATACAGTAGTGAACATAAAAAGCAAACATAAAAAGCAAACACAAACAGCAATCACAGTGATAGTAGTTTTGTCAAAGAGCAGTCATATGATTTCTCTCAACCTGCCACACCAGAGACAGAGGAAATGGAAAAAAAAGAGGAAGACAGCTGCAAATAAGTATTTGAACACCTGAAAAACTAATGTTAATATTTGGTACAGTAGCCATTGTTCGTATATTCAATTACAGAGGTCAAATGTTTCCTGTAGTTTTTCACCAGATTTGCACACTTTGCAGGAGGGATTTTGGCCCACTCCTCCACACAGATCTTTTCTTGATCAGTCAGGTTTCTGGGCTGTCACTGAGAAACACAGAGTTTGAGCTCCCTCCAAAGATTCTCTTGATGAGCTCTTGAAGCTCATCAAGAGAATTCCAAGAGTGTGCGAAGCAGTAATCAAAGCAAAAGGTGGCTACTTTGAAGAACATAGAATATAAGACATGTTTTCAGTTGTTTCACACTTTTTTTTAAGTATGTAATTCCACATGTGTTAATTCATAGTTTTGATGCCTTCGATGTGAATCTACAATTTTCATAGTCATGAAAGCCCAGGCTAATCAGCAAATTGGGAGCAGGAGTGAACAGAGGGATCAAGAAGGGAGCTACTGTAGGAGAAGGAGACTGGCACAAGAGGGTAATCAAGAAATACATTAGAACTCAAAAATATAACCAAAAACAACTAGAATAACACGAAATGGAAATGAAACCAATAAACTAGAATACACAAAAAGACATTAATCAAAGTATAACTGAAAACTCAAAACGAAAACTTAAACAGAACCAAAGAGTGCAGAATCATTACAAACAGTCCATCAGATCAAACAACAATGCACTGGCAAACAAAAATAAGTCGCACAGTGCTGAGGCATCCTTCTTCTGTTCTGCTTAAACCGGCAGGTTAGGGTAGCAGGTTGACATCCCCAAGATGGCACCCATAATTTCTGCGCCACAACAGTCAATGTGGGGTCTATGCAGGCTCGGACTGGTAATCTGTGATACGGGGCATTTGCCCAGTGGGCCCATCTTAATTTCAGCATTCGAGGGTCTGCCCTTCTTAAATCATATCAGTCCCAACACTTGCTCTCTCCATTGGGTCTGAATGCACTATTAGAGTGTTAAATTGTATTTGCTGATGGTCAGTTAAACATTAAAAAAGGAAATTGAGACGTCAAAGAACTAGTAATTTTCAAATAGACCTAGAAAAGTAATTTGCATCTTTCAGATCCAACAAAGCACCTATTAATGGATCATACACATACCAGCATTATTCAAGTTATAATTAAATCAAAAGACACACAACTTATAACTATGTATCAAGACTTGGCCTTTGTTGTACAGGGTTTCAATTAGGCAGAATACATGATAAGGTTCAAAGCAGTGTAACAAAAGCTCATAACTGTTAAGTGGTAATCCTTATTACCGGTAATAAAAGAAATAGATAATATCTTAATTGAAAAAGGTAAAGTGTCTAACAGTGTTCAATTCAGATTAATTTCTTTAAGTGACACAATTTTAATCAAAAAGATGACCATGAATTTCACCTTTCAAAATGTCATGATGCATATGCATAAATGTTTACCTAGAGTGACATTAATTCTATCACCAGACTGAAGTTGGTTTATAACAATGCAAGGATTTTAGAGAAACGTGTTTATCCTTAAAAACTTGATCACTGTAACAATCTCATTTTGGTTTTATCAATACAATCTCTAGTACATGCTAGACTAAACAAAAAAAAAAAAATACTTTTCATCCAAATAAACAGAAAGCATAGGGCCCCAACGAGGGGTGATTTTGTTTACAGCTGATAAAATTGAATGTTTAGAAAGCAGGGAAATGGAGGAAACGTAATTTGACATATCATAAAAGACAAGCTATTACACATTCTGCCATAATATTCACAAAAATTGATGAATGTGTACTCTAACACACTCTTTTTTTTTCATGTTCTCAGGACTACAATAATAAACAGATGGCATTAAATATGTTGCATCAGGCGTATTTTCAAAGCAATTCTTGTTATGAATGTGAATTGTTAGAGAGAAAAACCGTGATCTGTTTTCATGGGAGCTTTTATTTTAATCCCGTGTTCTGCTCCAACTTGTTTAAAAATGTTTGCCAGTACGGTTTCCTATGTTTTCTCTCAAACACAGTTTTCCAGTTCTAAATCTAATTTGATTCCAGTGAGAAAGCAGAGTGGGATGAATGAAGCAGCCATTGCCAGTCTTGCCTTATACTAAATCTTTACCGTAAGTTGGCCAGTTACAACATATTTGTGGCCAAAACTGTTTCTGAAGTCATAAAATTTATGTTATGGAGTACATTTCTATAGTCATAACTTCTTCTACCCTAAGCGTCATCGCATTTGTGAAAAAATTAGGCTTTTATATCCTCATTTTTTTTTTACTTTTGCTTTATCCCCAAACATGTGACATTTAAAACATTCTTGTTTCTGTGGATGTTAAAATATAAATAGAAACACCTAAAGAGAATCCTGCACACACAAGTGAGGCAAAAAACAAACTTATTTTATTCTACTTTAAACAATAGCATCATCAAATTAATATATTTGTTTTAGATAAGTAACTTGTGTCATACGTGCTGAGTGCCTCAAGCAAACACCTCTAACACCTTAGATTTGATATATTTTTTTCTTTATATTTTTTTCTTTAAGACAAGAAAGACAAGGAATAACTGAATAACATTACATATCCATTGTTTGTACAGAAAACTGCTATTGTCTTATAAATATATATATGGAAGGCTTAAATTATTTCCTGTGTGATTTAAATGCTGTTCATCGACTCATATTTGCAAATGATGTCTAATTCTGTTACCACTGCATTGTCTTATTATATGTCTATAGAAAAAAGACAACAAAAAAAACATTTGATCGTGATAAAATAAGGTTATAAATATACACCAAGGGTCCATAATGATAAGGTTTTGATAGTCCTTTTCGAGTTTAAATAGAATTCCATCATCAGTTGTGATGAGCAGGGTGGCAGTCCGTGGAAGTGAGGCTTGAACTCAGAACCTGAGGAATCCAAAGGTAATGCCTTAACCAATCCCCAAAGACCACCGCTGGCAGCTTATTTCCCCCAGCTGGGATGCGAACCAGGCTTCCTGTTTGCAAGACGGGTGACTTACCACTTGAGCCAGCTGTTGTTCTACACCTTCAGGATCAGGCTATTATCTTTGGACCAGCCCACCAGCTGCTCCGCCTCCTCTCTGTAGTCCTTGTCATTGTCATCTCTGATGAGGCTCCCACCGGCGGTGTCATCTGCCAACTTCACGATGTAGTTGGTGGTGAACCGCACAGGTTCTCTACAAAGATCCTCTTTGGAAGCGATCGCACATTATCTAAGCAACAAATTAGAAATAATGATGATTAAATAAAACAAAATAAAATAAAAGATGTGTGAATTGTCATACCATTTCTTTTTCTTTTATTTTTATGACTGGAGCATTGGCAAATTTTAATAATATGATTAAATGTGGTTATTACATAGCCTGGTCAGTCAAACTGTATTACATGGAGCCAGTGGCAGCTGGCCAATAGACGGCACTAGGGCGCTGCCCCACCCACCCAATGACTTTGATTAAGACATAAAAAAACAACTAAAAATTAAATTCTAAAATTTAAATATTTCAAAATATATTGATATATTTTTTAAATGTGTAAGATAAATATTTAATATTTAATGACGAGTAAAGCTGTGTTGTTCATTGTCCGATGGTAACGTATTTCCACCTTGGGGTGCAAAAATCTTTGGCCATAGAATTGAAAGTTTTACATGCACAGTAGCTCCTCTGCAATGCAAAAGGATAGAAGAACTAAGGCTGCAGGAGAGCTGTACCCTGAGCTGACAGCAACTGACATCACAGTCGTAGTGCGGCAGATTGACAAATCGAGTTGCGAAAGTGAAGTCCCTTAAAGCAAACTTACAAGAGAAGCTGGAGGTGAAAGTGTTTGGACTAATCAGCTGAACATCAAAATTAATTAGCAGTTCAATGACAGATGGAGACAGTTTACTCTGTCTTTTTCCAGGACTGGTTTAGCTACAAGGCTTGGCTACTGCATACAGCAAGGCTAACGCTTTATTCTGCTTTCCCTGCTTCCTTTTTGAAATTTCAGGATCTGACCAAGCATGGATAAAGACAGGTATGACTGATTGAAAGCACTTTTTAGAAAAAGCAAAAAAGAATGAACAGTCTCAGATTCACATGGAAAATGATATAATATAGTGTAATTTTTGTAGGTATTTATAAATGATCATGGTTGCTCTTAAAGGTATAGTGGAGGATGTTTTTTTTCCCAGGTAATAAGTGGTCCTCCTAATTGTCAATCATTCTGGTGATATGTTTCCGTAAGGCCGTCCTACGTGCTCATCTCCATTTTCACTTATTGGTGGTGAGTCTGACAGTGGAAAAATTGCAAATCCTCTTTTGAAAACGTAAGCCTGTACTGTATGAGGGATGCAAACAGCAACTTTTAAACAGAGCGTGCACAGAGGAAACTCCTCTGGAGGAGAAATGGACTAGCCCATTTCTCCTCCAGAGGAGTTTCCTCCCAGGAGTGGGTACAGGGTTAAGCATTTGCAGTTTTTTTTTTTTTTTTTTTGTATAGATTTTCTAAAATAGATTTTCCAAAAAATTGTGAAAATCCTCCATTCTACATTTAATAAACAAATTCTCAGAAAATTTAGTTTTATTAATAAAAAAAACATGAAGCTGACTAATAGCTTCTCCATTATTGTGATACCATATTGGACAAAACACAGATTTGCCTTCACAAAGCCTCAGAAGGGCAAAATTCTAGCACAAAAAGTAAATTTCTACATGAAATTATGTTTTTGTTTTTATAAAGAGTTGTTATAATGTTATTTTTTGTTGTTGGCATTTATATAAATATACAGGTGTGAAAGCTTGGTATACGTTTCATTGAGTTGGGTATACGTCTGTTTTGAATTATATTAAATAAATATATTTATATTTTGTATGACATAATCAAAAGATTAAGTTTACAGTTAACAGTAGCATTGAAAAGCAGGTGATCTGTTTTTAAAGTGTGAAATGCACGTTACATTACTGCTATATCTATCTTTTTCAGTTCCATTATATATTCAGAGTAACTAAATTGTCCTGGTTTAAAAAATAAATACATAAATTGCTGTTTTTATTCATTCATTCATGTATAATGGATAAATAGTTGAAGTACAATATATCAGTATAATAAATTCTTCTCCTGTTTGCATGGCTGAAACAAACAAAAAAAAGCTTTTTTTCTTGCAGAGTTCCCAGAGTAGTTTAAAAAGAGGAAAAAAATGTTTCACCAAAGAAGAAGAATAACGTGTAGATTTGAATTGTGTGAACAGGATCTGAGGAGCAAGATATTATCAAAAGAATAACAGTGTGAAAAGAGGAAAACAGCTCTAACAACCCAGAAATTCAAAGCTCAAGCAAACAGCCTTAACCCTAGTCCACATATAGGGTCTTATATTTTAGCTACTGGTATGTGTGTGAATTGGAACAGGGAGCTGTACCGCACTTGTGTTCATCCTGATAAATACACAGTAACACAATGGAACATTCATGTAAAACTGCTTTGTGGTCCAAGCAAAACAATGTCCTTAAACCTCGCAGCATGCTCTCTGTTATAATGAAAGATTATGAGCATTTTTCCTTTTAAATCACTTTAAATGTTCTCTAAATTTTATAAAAATTAGATCTCCCGAGTGTATGTTCCTCCTCTTCAACATGTGTTAATATCATTATTCAAAGAGAGGAGGGGGTGTTTGAATTATAGCATTTTTTAAAGACCTTTCTTGTTTTCTCTCTCCCAGTATGCCTCCAAATTTGTTAAGGAGCATTTATTTAGCATTTTATAAATAAAGCTCTCATTGAGTTTAAACACATTTGAGGATAAACAAATATTGGCTTAAAAAAAACTCACAAACAAATAGTATAATAAAAAATCTAACTTCTAACTTAAATAACAGTTATTGAAGAAAAACTATTTTAAGGCTGTCATAACTAAAAAAAAAAGGAATGTGTGACAAGCTTATTGGTTTATATCATATGAAATATGATATAAACCAATAAGGGGAAAAAAAGGGGGGAAAAAAACAAGACAAAAAATATTTATTGAATCTGACCAAACAAAGAAATCCAATGCTAGATCGATACACAAACAATGCATCTTACGATTCAGATCTGCAGCCATAATATTAGACGCAGGCTGTCATTGAAACAAGGCAATAATACTGCAAGGAGCAGATCAAGGGGTTATATTAGAAAATTATTCAAAATTCTAAACCACTCTAGTACCATGCTACAACATATAAATATGTTGTATGTTTTATAATATATATAAATATATATATTTATATATTGATTCCAGATTTTTATTTAGAATTTTTTTTTTCCAACTTTCTTTCAACTGTTTTATTGCCTTGATAAAAATTGAACTCCAGTTGACCTCGGGAGATGGCAGCCTTCACTGAGCCTGGTTCTGCTGTTGGTTTCTTCCTGTTAAAAGGGGATTTTTTTTCTCTCCACTGTTGCTACATGCATGCTTAGTGTGAGGGATTGCCTTTAAAACAATGAGTCGATGCAATCAGCTGGTTTTCCTTAGATAGAAAACTTTGAATCAATTTCACTGTATGATTTGGTGCACTGTATAATGACTTGAGGAGACATGTTTTGTGAAATGACGCTATATACTGAATTGAATTTTCACACAAAACATTTATACTTTTCAATTTTGTAAATGAACAATTGAAGTTATAGTTTCCATTTTTTAGCTGTTTTTTTGCTGTATAAGCACAACTGATATTTCATTTTTTGTTAAGCAAACTAGCAAACACATTTGTTAAGCAAACACAGCAAACTAGCATCGAGAGGTAAACCTGCCATTTTTTATTAACTACAGAAAAGTTAAAAAGAGTAATTAGAGTTATTCAGTGTTGAATTGAGGTTTTTTTAATTACTTTTTGGAAAACAAACTGGTGTCATTTGAAAGTTTCCATGGAAATAGACTTTATTTGTTTTTTTACTTATTACATTTACTCACGGGATACTAAATACTAACCTTTGTTGATAACAAGGTTTAATGTTTCTTGGCATTATCTTATGTCTAACATTAAACATAGTTTCACTTAAATTGTATACAGGCTTTTACTGTTTTACACACTTTTTCTATTTTATTTACATCTATATAGTCCAGATGTAGCATAAGAAAAACCAAACGGGCACAAAATGTTTTATATTTTTTTCCAGCTAAAGCACTGTACCAAAAAAGGGGAGATATATTGAATTAAAGATAAAGTAATAAAGTTATAAGTTATTAAGAAAAAAAAAGTCTATTATTATAATGACATTTTATGCAATTAGAAAACCAAGCATGTATTATTTACAGTTTTCATTCATTCTGAGTCACAAATCAAGTTCCTTAGGAAAGTAAAAAAGGAGGTAATCAACAATGAAAAAGCTGAAAAAAGGTTGGGAGTGAAGAAATTGCAACAAATTTTAGTTGAAAAACCCTAAGAACTTAATTTATTTAATTGCGACAAGGAAGACATGAAGGCTCTGAAAAAATGTGACTGAAAATAATAAGACTTTAAATCCTGTTTAACTGATTCTACAAATACATAAACAGGAATGAACAAATATATACAAAGATTAATGAATTAATGATTAATTTGTATACCATATCTCTCAATCTGGATATAAAGATAATGTGACCTTCCTGCAACTGTTAGGATAATACAAATAGCTGTTACAGATATAAGGGCAGAAATAAAAAGTAATTCTCTATATGCTAGAAACCACATGTGTAAAGTGTGTGTATTTCTTTTCTTCCTATTTTAATGTGAGCAACAGCACCTGACCTGCAGCTCATAAGCTCTGCTTCTGTCCTGAACAGGACAGAAACAGGAGCTCTGCTCCTGCTCGTATTGCACATTTGGTGCAATTCTTGTATTACTCTCAAAATATCACAGGTTCCGTCTTTTTGGAATGGGCCTATGGTTAATTTCTTTATGAATGTGTGTGCTTGCTTGTGTTTATCCCTGGTCCGACCGTTCTACAGAAGTGAAGATAAAATGCTGCTCATTCACAATTGAGTGTCTGAACTTTTGGACAGGGGGGAGTTTGACCCCAAAAACACACTGGTAAGGTATGTTTAATGGTTGCAGCAATCTTCACAGAAAGTGCATTGGGAAATAAAAAAAAAAGAAAAGCCACATGCTGTAAAGAGTCTTGGCCAAATTTCTCTTAATAATCTCTGCAAGAATTTCAAGCCTTGCGCTTTAATTGAACTTGTCTAATAACAAGCAACTATGTTAATATGCCACAATACCTGACATCCATTATTCTAAATAGAAAACACATTTTTTCTTCACTTCAGACCCCCCTCCGTACATACTGCAGTAATTTTAACTTCATTTTGTAATGTATGACCTGCTGCTGCATACACTTTAAACCCTACATCCACACCCCAGGCAGACCTCTTGTAAATTATCCAATAATTTACACGGTACAAGGCTACATGCTGCAGCAGTTTTTCTTTGAACAGTTTTTACAGAACTGTATTGGAAATCTGTTCTGGCATTCTGGCTGTCTCTGTAAAGGATAAAAATATTATTGTTTACACAGTTTAACTGGAATAAAAAGGGTCCTATTGGCAGGATGTTTTGCAGTAAAAACTATTTCTGAGAGCAGAACAGAGGAGCCGCTGATTATTAAGGGATCTGACACTAACTGTCTGTATACTTTCATTTGTCGGTCTGAATGTGAATTGAAAAACGTGTCTGATCAGAGGTGGTTTTTAAGTTGAGCAATGTATTTGCTAAGATCAGCATGGAGTGGGGAAACACCACAGGGTAGAATTAATTTAACCGTTTAGCAGCATCCATACTGTAGTTTCTTTTTTTATAACTGGTTAATTTTGAGAGGAAATTCTTAAGTGGTATGTAGAACATAAGTTGGAATTTTCGTCTCATCTGAACTGATTTCTGACCATATAATTTCGTAAAATAAAACTTGTTTTTTTCCAAGATAGGCTTTACGTGGGAAGTAGGCATCTGTTTTCACCCAAGGCTCCATTTATGCAGGAACCGCCACTGTATGTGCTTGTGTGTGCGTTCAGGCCCATTTGGCTTCGATTAAAGCCTGCACGATAAAATGGGTAGACAACTGAGGGCAAAGCTGGAGCTGCTTAGTGGCTGCCGACAAATGAAGAGAGACCAGGAAGATTTTTATCAAACACACATGATTGTCGGAGAGGAGGGATTCCATTTATTTTTCCAGGTTTGGCAGCTTACGCACAGGCAGAAAAATGCTGACCAAAAGAAGAGCAGGTAAACATGTTTACTTGAGTAACCATGCTTACAAAATAAATCTATGGCATAACAATGGAATAAACACAGAAATTAGAGAATTGAAACCAAGAGAACGACAGGAAAGGATAAAAAAGAGCAAGAAATAAAACAGCAGTAAAACTCAGGCAAAATGTTACCTTTGACTTTTCCCACTGTGGTGTTTAGCCAGTCGTAATATGTCATGCTTTCATTGTGAATCTAATCTGATAAAGCTTTATGGTTCCTCCTGCTATTTGTGTCATCCATTGTCATTTGAGGTGGCAGGAATGGCAGCTTGTGGCGCTGACCATAAATGGAGCTCCCATTCCCTTGTGGAGGGTCGATTAGGTTAAAAGGAGCACCTCTTTACTCACAACAGAGTTTATCTAAAGGGGAGGAGGATGGGTGAACAAGATATGACTGATCTGTGATTTCTACTGAAGAATAAAAATATGAAGAAAAGGATTAATGTAGTTCCACCATATTTTGTCTCCCCCAAGAGGAACAACAGGTTTCTATTTTGTCTGAACATGCCCAGAGGACCTCCCTCTGTGAGTCCTCCTCCTTCTGCTTCTCTGTCCCATAAAGCTTTTTAAAACAAAAACAGACGCAGCATGTGTTCCTAATGGCTCTTTCTTTGTTTCATGAGGCACGTTTAATACATGATTTTTTTAGAACTGTTTTTTCTATGTATATTTCAAATAGCTAGATAAGCATTCTCATAAACAAGCCGATCTTTGGCCTCCAAAGTTTTCCATTTGCAATAGTTTTTATACCCCTTTTTCCAACTTCTCTGGCAGTTACTTGAAATTGTGTGGTAAATCATTCCATAATTATGATCATTTAAGTGAGAAGACTAATTTGGCCCACTGTTTTGGACCTTTTGACTATGCAGTTCCAGCTTGCAAAAGCTCTTTTTGTTATATTTTGTATTAAGTTAAAAATTATCTTAGGGTCAAGACCATCCATTAAATTAAACTGAAATGCAGTTTTTATGTAAATATAAACAAATACTAACTTTTCCCATAAACTTTTCCCATAAATAAATAATAACTTTTTCCACCTCCAACCAATTCAGTGCTTTGTGGCCTATGTTGGTAATTTCTGCAACATTTCTGCTCTCAACCGTGATAAGCCCACCAGCTCCAGTTCTTTTGCCCTATTCTACCAGGCTTTCAGCCAGATTTCCCCCCAAAAATTCGCTAATTATCAAAATTGTCCACTTCATATTCTAGGCATCACTTAGTACTACAGAATAATCCTTATTTGTCATTGCCCCCAAAATTGTCCTCATTATTTAAACGATCCATATTTGAGCAGGTGGTTGCTGTGAAGCACCCATGGAGGGCTAAGAGTATTGTTGAGACAAAAAGTGCCAGTCAGTAGGATTTACACAAGGGAACTTGAAGCATTCCTGGAAACTAAGCACTGTGCTTGGTCATCAGCCATCACTCCCTGTTTATTTCAGGAATGTAACTCAACATTGACTCAGCCTTTTTTATTCTCTTTGGATTATGCATAAACATATCCTTAAACTTTGATTATAAGATATGCATTAATTTGAAGCTAAGATCTATATCTTTGTATAATCTTTCTATAGCTTTAAAGTGAGTATTTTTGATTAGTGTTTAATGTATATTACCCACATATTTACCATGTTTTAGAAAGATAATTATTCTCTTAGGTTCATAAAATATGTTTTGTCTGATTAGATGTAAAAAAAAATGTCAGTCTGCAGTGCATGCTTTTATTTTATTTAGCCATTGAAATCTGCAAATAGGAGAGAATCTGCAGCAGTTCCAAAGCTTGTCCCCTCTGTTTTTACATTCCCAACTGCACATGCAAGAAAAACAGGTGGTAGAAGAACGAGTAGCAGAAAAAGGTACATGAAAGGCATAGGGTAAAGCAAAAAGAGGAGGAAAATAAGGAGACAATGAAAAAAAACAAGTTTTATATATATATATATATATATATATATATATATATATATATATATATATATATATATATATATATATATAT
Source organism: Cyprinodon variegatus (assembly GCF_000732505.1). NCBI lineage: Eukaryota > Metazoa > Chordata > Actinopteri > Cyprinodontiformes > Cyprinodontidae > Cyprinodon > Cyprinodon variegatus. The sequence continues at coordinate 378,048 of NW_015150903.1, read as the reverse complement.
GTATATATGTGCTGCAACTAACGATTATTTTGCAAATTGGTTAATCTATCGATTATTTTTTGATTAATCGAATAATAATTGGATTATTTGATTGATAATTTACAATTTTGATATACTACTCCAATTGGGTTGCTCTGTCAGATAAAGGCATTTTTTAGTCTGTATACTTAAACTAATGATTAATTGACGACTACATTAGTTTACAATTATTTAAATAATCAAATGATCATGATTAATCTGATTTATTGTTTCGGCATATATTAATATGCTGAAACAATAATATACAACAATAAAAAATAATATACTATATTAATGTATGTATTGTAATATAATATATTAAATATATATATATATATAAATATATATATATTTATTTATTTTGTATTTGGTTTTTTTTATGTCATTTTTGTCCCGTCATTGTTACATTTAAAGTCAACCTGTGCCAGAGAGCTACAGTACAGCAATCTAAATGGAGCATCACTGTGTTGCCAAAGAAACACCCGCTTTCCTTTTCTGTCTACCCCCCACCTTAAATCAAGGCGCCTTCCAGAGTATGTCTTCATTGGACATTACACTTGATAGGTAGGGGTTAGTGCTTAGAGGATGTGATTTGGGCCCCAGTGTTGATTTTCCCGTATAACAACTGTTCAATAGGTAAACTGGTCAATGAGGACAATTGAGACAGTAGTTGTATTTTTAGACTGTGAATTTACAAAGGATTTGAAAAGTATTTATTATTCTGAAGCACTTTTTTGTTAAACTCTCACAGAAAACTCTCCCAAAATGCTCTGAATTTTGCAGAATGAACAAATTATAATTACTTTTTAAAGACCTTACCCATTTATAAACGATAATATCTGCACACTGTGTGAACATCAGTTGTATTCAAAGGCTTTCACCGTCATTTACTATGCTGACCCTATAGGTTATAGTGTGGTGCATCTTCAGCTGTTTTGCATTTCAGATAATGAGATGCTCCGCCGACCCTGGCATCCATTTCTAGTCTGGAACTGATCAATAAGATATCCCCTCTTTGACCCTTATCTGGTGTTGGGCTTTGTATTGTTTCTCTACATCTGGAAGAAAGATCATTTCTTTTACATTGGAGAAAGACGTGACTGGACTCTAATGTTTGCTGCGTTCCTGCCAAGCCACCATAGTTGTCTACTTCCTCAAGAAGTTTCCATCTAAAAAAAAAAAGAAAAAAAAAAAGCTTTTGACATCTGACATGCCACTGTTTTGTATATGATCCATGAGACAGCTAAATAAAGCAGAATAATACACAATTTGTTATCCACTCCATTCCATATAACAAAAAAACATGCACAAGTAGTTACCCCACCTAATCAGCTGAGATGATTCTGTTCAAAAAAGGGGCGAAAAATTGCATGTGCAATTTATTTTTATGGACATGTTATAGGTTTGGATGGTACTTGTGATCTACAGAGATTGCTGCACAAATGTTAAGCTATACAAACCAAATTGGTTTTGAACCATTTAAATAAGCAGACTGCATTAGATTCTGACAGTTTTAGAGTGGCCATTAAAGAAAGATGTGATTTTAGGAATTAAATTGGAGGTTATAATGAAAATTACAATTCAGATGATAACAATGGTAATAAATAATATTTATTGTGCACGTCACATAGGTAGCCTATGTGAAAGTGCTACAAAAAAATAAAAATAAATAAAGTTAAAGTTGAATCTATAAAGAATATCATTAACACTCACCAGGAAAAATAAATATCACTTTTTATCAATTGGTACAGTACATTTCTCAACAAATGAAAGATACAATCGAATAGAATTGTTAGTTTACAGTCTTAAACAGCTTTTCCTTACATGCTTTATTAAAAAGAAAAGCATATTTAAGAGAATAAACAGCAAAAAAAGTACTTTGACTACAAATAATGACCTTATAAATAACACCCATGCTTCAGGCCCAGTAGGGAGCCAGAGCATGTCTGCTACTGCAGCTCCCATCTTCTGCAATGACCCCGTTAAGCCTTGTAAATTGAGGACCATGAATATCGGTAATTAGCTTTCTTGCTTTAACAGCATTTGTGATCACCGCATTCATCTCATATCCAGTGCCCGCTGGCAAAAACAAAAAGGCTCAGTTGGCTGAATTTTCCAAACATGTCTGGGTTCTGTTTCTCTAATAAAATGTAATTTGTTGTCGTGCCTTGTTAAAGTCCAAATAAAAGCAAGGTTATTTTATTCCCAGGGAAATAAAGGTGCTTGCTGTGCAACACACTATACCTGGATATAACTAATAAAACACAGTGGTGCATGTGATTATAGATATTTATGAAGCTGTGATGCTGTTGATTACTGTATTGTGTTGTGTGTCAAGCTCTTAAACCTATGCCTTCTACATGTACTGTATATCTACCTTTGCTTTATAAGGACACAGGCAAGGCTGCACACATATGATTGCATTTGCCCTTGAATACACAGTTCTATCTGATGTTAATCATACTAATTGGCAAAATATACAAACCAGTAGCTGTTTAAAATTAATAAATAAAAGAAATATTTAAGTAATACCACCATGCAAGTGTTCTCTTCAAATTAAGCTTAGGATACACAATTTTATAAATAATGCCCTTAAAATGTATTTTGTACCTTCTTTTGTATGAGGTGAACTAATTACTAAGGTGATTCGTGTCAGATAACAGCTTTGGCACTATTCCTAAAGTAACTAAGCTGCTTCCTCAAGGGATAAAAGTTTAAGGGTTTAATGTTGCAAAGGTGTCAGCACAAGGCAATAAGTGTTATTCTGTTCTTATGGGACACTTTGCTTGGCATAGCAATATTTCTAACATGCAACCACAGGATGACAAGTTGGAATTTATGCAATTATCACCCAATAGAATTTCTGTAATGTTCTATTTTTTTGCAACTTTAATACAGTATATTTTTTGCCCACCCTGGTAGGGGTGTTAAATATCTTATTGAATCAGATATTATTCCCTATATCATTTATGAACAGATGCCCTACTGGATATGTTTTAGAATAACAAATGAAGGTGTGAATCAAGCTAATGTTTGGAACGATCCAAAAATGATCTTCATGGTTTTAGGCCCAACATCTATCTCAAGCCCTATCTATGAAACGGAAGCCATGGACTGACATTATGAAATGTCTAATGTCTGCAAATGTAATATTAATAATTTTACCAAAATAATTCTGCAAACATAAGACATTTTTCACAAATGTTCTTGCCAATTCCTTTTACAAAATGTAACATGCAAACAAACTTAATAACTATACAGACAGGAAATGTTATGGTCTTGGTTCCGTTAATTTTTCTTTGAGTTTTAAGTTTCATGTTGATTCATGTTTTTCTTTGTTTTCTAGTTCTATTGGTTTGTTTCCTATTTTGTTGTGTTTTTAGATGTATTTGAGTTCTTTGGCTTTTCTTTGTTGCCCTCTTGTGTTGGTTTTCGTTTCCCTAGAACTTTTCTAGAAGCCTCTTTTCACACCTGTTCCCAATCAGCTCGTTAGTCCTGCCTTTGTTCAGTCAACCATAAATACTCTCCCTGTGCAATTCCTCAGTGCTACTTCCTTGTCTCTCCCCGTCTTTTCCTGGCTCCCCATGTTTGCTTTCCCTGATGTCTCCAAGGTTCTGGTTTTTGTGTATTTTGTTATGTTGGATTTTTGGATTCCTGCCTTAGTTGCCTGAAAGTACTAAGCTTTTTGAATGAAATCTTCAAGAACTAACCTCTGCCTCTGCATCTGGGTCCTCAAACCTCAACCAAACATTAACAGTAAAGGGTGCAGAATAAAGCGTTAGCCTTGCTCCATGCAGTTAGTCAAGCCTTGTAGCTAAACCAGGTTCTGGAAAAGGATGTTTCTTGCACCATTTCTCTCTCCAATGCAACTCCAACTCCCGCGACTCGACCTGTCAATCATCCTCAAACATCTGCGCTGTGGCGGGGAGGTGGTGAACAAATACACTTCCTGTCCTCAGGCCGCAGCTTAATTGTGCCCTGAGCTCTCCTATACCTTTGTATTGCAGAGGAGCTATTGTGCATGCACAACTTTAAAGAGAGCAAGGGGTGCGTTTGAATTCATGTGTTCTTCTTTTTGCCTGACTTGAAGGATGGGTCCAGTGTATCCTGTCTAACCTTGGTTATCCCAGGATTCATTGCGATACAAACCAAGCCGGCTGCTCCTTGATCAGATGTAAAAGATACTTGGAGCCGAACAGTGGAGAATGTTGGAAGTTCAGTTTAATATAATACAGGTATTTGAATAGTTCCATCTGGAATGAATGAAAATAGTTGTCTTAATTGTTTTTAAGTCAGATATGTGGCTGGTAATGTTTTATTTATCAAAAGATTGTGAAGGAAGGCCATCTACTCTATCTCGCTAACAAAGTAACAATGCACATGATGTATAAAAGAATAAACCTAATATGTGTCAACTGCCATGGTTGTTAAGCGATAGAGCGTGCATCGGAGAAAGCTGAGGAAGGCTATACCTGGTTGAATTCACAGCCAAAACTCTTCCGGTCTCCTTATTTTCACAGACTTTGGATACAGTCCAGGTAGACATTATCCTTGGAAGACGCAGCCACTGATCTCTATTCACCTAATTGCTGATTGCCCAAAAAAGTGAAGCCACTGTCAACCATGCTGGTACTCCCCACTCCCACGGAGACGCACAGTAAAAATGCCCACATGTGTAGCATTTGGCTGCAAAAAAAAGCAGTTTGCCAGCTGTGGGAAGTCGTTTTTTTTTTCAAAATAGTGGATGTGCTAACAAAGAAAATCCATATATACACCCATAAACACTACGATGTTTTTGTAGTGTTATATTTCTCACTTGTAATTCAGTCTTTATTTAAAATCTTGAAATTATATGTAAGATGTAATTACCATAACAATGCAATGAATACATGTATATTACATGTACATCATCAATTTAGCACTTTTGGCACGTCTGTATAATTATGCTCCATTAACACATAAATTTTATTGTGATGGACTTGTATATGTTACATGATTTATGCTTGATGTGCCTGTTTTTTTTATCATAAGTTAAAGTAATCTACTTATGCTATGAAACAGCAACTGTGTGTCAAAGTGATGAATTTATCTTTATTTTAAAAGTCTCAAGTACCCCTGAAAATGAGAACATCATCATTGTTTGATGCTGTAGCACATATATTGTTTATATTGCGACCGGTCTAATTAGGGAGTACCAATTTGATGGCCGATGGCTTCACTTCAACCCGTACTACCAACGGGCAATCAGCAATCCAGTGAATAGAGATAAGTGGATGCAGCTTATGAATTAGAACGCACCCAAGATTTTTGCACTCCAGGTCTTCACCAATCCAAGGAAAAATGGTATGACGTTTTACTAGTCATTAAAGATTAAATAGTTATCTTGCACATCTAAAAAATATATATTAATATATTTTAAACTATTTTGAATTTTAATTAATCTTTAATCAAAAAATAATTTTAGGGGGGCTAGGGGTGGCGCTCTAGTGCTCTCTATTGGCCACCCGGCATCGCTGAAAATGGCAAGCTTATTTTAGAGCTTAAATACATTTGATTCCCACAGACATGTTATTTTCTTCTGGCAGATAAGTTTATAAGTAGTCAACTGCAGTGAGAAATGTAATTTTGATTCATACCTATGATCAAGAAAACACGTGAGAAAATTTCACAAGCAAATTACTAAAATTAAATCAAAGATTAACAAGCACTGACAGTATAATAAAAGTTTCCATTCTCATAGGCATATGCTTGATCAATGAGTCTGAGTTGTGTCTCAAAAGACCCCCTTTTACACTCTTAAATAACCAGACAATTTAATAATTTCTCTTTATTAAATTGCATACACAGGCCTGCATTTTACTGTTTCATGAAAAATAACACCAACATAATAATTCAAAACCTGACAGCACAACTGCACTATCACTTTTACCCCTATTCATCCTCCCCCATAACTGATTTTCGTTCTCGGCCACAGCGATGGTTTTTCAATTAGGTCCAGAGTGTAACAATCTTATTCATATTCATAGTCCGTGTAAATGACAGAGGAGGGATGATAATGATCATGATATGAGCAGAGAAAAACAATTACAGTCACCACCATCATAAATAGGTGTTGGAAAATTCACGATCATTACCAAAGAAATGGATCAACACACTCCATATGCAGCTGACACCAAACATACAGAGGGAGGAAACCGGGAAGAGGGTATGGAAGGGGTAATTTTCTCTGTGTTTTAATGAATTAACTGTTTTCCAAACATTCCCAATAAGCCATTTAATATTTATTTCTAATTAGTGGTCTTGCAGATGTGTTATAGGCTCTAACCACTTATCAGTTTTTTAGTGGCTGTGATAAGATTGCCTTTTTTGTGAGATTCTCAAAAGGTCTGCAAAAACTAACAGGCAACCAAAGTATGATATGTTAATAATTCTACTGTGTTGAAAAAGAGTTTTCTGTATTATTTTCTTTGACCCAACATTTTGTACTTTCAAGAAACAATATGAGAGTTTACTTGGGCACAACTGTGAATGTATTGTTTCCATGCATCCGACCACCCATGTGCCTGCTTACACACTATCTGTTGCAGTGTTTGGGTGGTGTGTGGAAAACTGAGTGAGTTAAGAGGGCATGATTTATAGTGCTCTGCAGGTTATAAGTCATTTCAGACTGAATTTCCTGTCTGTGTGATTGGATCCTTTTCTAATGCCCTTGACGAACGGGGAAGCACAACCAATGATCCATGTCTAAAGACAGACATTTTTTGGGTGTGACTTTTGAATCTTTGCTTATAAATGTACCCCCTTGCAAAGCGGGTCTATTGTCCTATGAAGACAATAATTTTAACATTACAGACAAAGAATGCAAATGATTTAGGTCTTTTACTGGATATAATACTATAACAATTATCAATGAATCAGCAAAAGGAATGGCTTGATGAGGACTGTACAAATAAAGGAGCAATGCCTGCTTGATTTGATGTTCTGACAGTCTTGTAACACAGTGATTCCAAACCAGGACTACTTGTACCCCTAGAGGTCTGAGATTGCATTGTAAGGGGTACATGAAAATATTGAATTTCTTAGGTAGTAAAATAAAATGGGGCTTGGATTGGTTTTGCTTTATGAGGACCAAATTGAGAATTTAAAAAATCATTTATCAACCAAAAAGTTTTTATATATTTGAGTTCACCTTTAGCTTTGACACACATCCACACCCAGCAGTGGAACAGACTGGATGTAGAGAACAGACTGGGATCAGCTGTTTCCCATTGAGATGTTGGAGCTCATCAAAGCAGCTCAGGTGTCTTGATGAAAATAAAGTAAAACTAATTAAGTCAGTCTAATTATAATTTTTGTTCTGTTATTTGTTCCTAACTCATCAAGCTTAAATTTGATTTTAGGGGAGTTACTCAGAGATAAATACAAGTTTATAATCAGATTTTATTTTGTATTTATTTTAAAGCCTTGCAAAATACCAGGCAAAATATTTATGTTTTTTTTTTTTTATTATTTGAGATGGAAAGAATAAAATGCCTAAGAATTAAATGCTCAAATAAAAAAAAAAAGTAAAATTGATTTTATTCTATCATTAGTTATTGTTTGCTGGTGACAGTTATTACTCATCCAGGGTCAGTCATTCCAAAAGAAAATTAAAAACAATCCACTGAACTTGGTTTTCAAGTTAGAAGACATTTCAAACCTAACAAGACCCTTAGACAGTGGCTAGTGCATCCTAAGGACAAAACCCCCAAACCAAATTTTAGCGAAGTGGTGCATGCGGTTCAGTGCAGTGAGTAATGCTCTGATCTTTATATTGGAGAAACCAAACAACCTCTCCACAACAGCATGGCCCAACACAGAAGAGCAACCTCCGCTGGACAAGACTCTGCGGTACATCTACACCTTATGGACATTCTTTCGAGGACCAGAATGTTTACATTTTGGATAAAGAAAATAGGTGGTTTGAGAGGGGTGTGAAGGAAGCCATATATGTTAAGAAAGAAAAATCAACTTTAAACAGAGGGGGTGGACTCAGTTTTCAACTTTAAAAAACTTACAATGCAGCTATTGAGTTAATCCCTTCTCATTATCATGGCAGCCCCACCCCCTGTCCAGGAGAGTGGAGAACCTCGTCTATTCAGCCAGCCAACGATCCCCTTTAACGACCGACCTTTCAGACAATTAGATGGGTATGGGGTATTACAGTCTAACAAATGAAACCTAACGATCCCCATTTCAACTGGGTGGACCCCTTCGTCTGTTCCACTTTGCATGTTTTCAAAACAAAAACAAGGCTTTGTTGGGCTACCTCTAACTCAACGCTATTCCTGACATTTTGAATTGAAAATGTTTCCTGGGTGGGAAGCGAAACGTTTTCAAACTTGAAACCAAGTCCAGTGGATTGTTTTTTTTATTTTTTTGGAATTAGTTATTGTACTTTTCACCTTTGGATGATCATCAGTACTTTTAAATGAGAGGGGTACTCATGGTATGGAAAAATATGGAAATACAGAAATACGGAAAAATGTAAAGATCACATGTGGAAAAAAACAGCATTATAAAGAACAAAAAATAACTTTGTTGACAGGTCAGTGATAACCTCAAGGAGAGGTATATTTATAAAATAGCCCAAAATGTTGGATCTACATAAAGATCCAAAGGTTGACAGGGCGTCAATACTGTATGACTTGGCCAAAATACAAGTGCTAATGCAGTAGGTCCACTTAGGGGGTATTTATTATGCTTGTCTTCAGGTGAAAAACAAAAAGCGGAGCTACGTGCAATTTATTCACACGGAACATCCAGGGAGTTAATAACAGTTAAAATGGAAATGGTACCTCCAAAGCACTTCAGAATCCATCACCTACAGTGTGATTTTTTTCAAGTTTAAACTCAAACTTCTTGTGGCACAGAAACTCCTTTTTAAAGCCAGAGACTGTCCATAAAGGAAAAAAAACAAAAGCTTTATCAAATCTATTAAAAAAATTACTTCTACCTGAAGTAGGACTTTGACTCTTTTTGAATGTTTGCAGTGTCCTACCTGAACTGAAAAAATGTTCACTGTCACTGAAATCTGAAAAACTCCTTTATGGTTGCCTCAACTGAGGCAGAGTGTCCATTAACTTTGTTAATGGACACCCTGCAAGAAAGTGCAGACTGGTAATACTGCTCACATGACCGATTTTATTATTTATTATTTTTATTATTTATTTATTTGAAACACAAATATAGACTGCTCTGTTGAGAACAAATGTAGACTGCTCTTCATGCATAAATTTAACATTTTATTCATGCAGATTGAATGTGGCCCCCATACTGTATGTAACAACCAAGACTGCATGCTTGTTTGCATGCTTGAACATATCTTTGCAAAGAAAATTGACAAAATATCAGGCTTGCAGATTTAAACAAACTGTGGAGACATATTTCATATGTCTCCACAGATATCTTTTCCAGAAACTTATATGCAGGGCTAAATATGCAGTATGTTTTGAGGTTTAACATCACATAAAACTCACCCAAATAGTTATAAAAGTCGAAGCACTATATCATAAAATTACAAAATATGAACATTTCAAGGAATATTAATGCTTTTGCTAGGTACTGCATGTCTCAACTATAGACAGCAATTAAATAAGATATGATAAACATATGGAAGCCAGCAGTAAAATGAGCGTGGTTTCCTGAAGGCAGACATTGTATTCTGTAACTATCTGACTGTTTTAAATAAATGAAGGCCAGACCCTGCATCTAAAACATCTTTGATAGAACAACTCTGCTTTGGCCTTTTAAGCCCACATGATAGATTAAAGCTGAATGCAGTTGATGATGCCCAGCAGAAGGTACGCTGTGCTTATGTTTTATTTATTATGCCCTGACATCAGGAATACAGTTAATCTATCACACAAAAAGATAGACTTACATAAAACAATCATGGATGGACTATCCAAACACACACAAGCACATAGTGAGGATGGTACTCCATGATTCAGCAGTATGTCTAATTTCTCAGGGCTGCAGAGAAAGTGGCTTTGTAAGACTCCAAATTAAAAGCCTAATGTCCAACTATTGTTTTCCCTCATTTTAATTGTAGTACATTTATGGATTTTTTTTCACAGTTTTTTTCTTGCAAGAGATAGGAACAACCAACAGAAAGTCAGATGGAAAAGAAAATCAACAGGTTGGCAGAATGTGTGCAGCACAGGCAGGTGGAAACCCAATAAAGACATACAGCTGCGGGGTAAGGAGATAAACATGGAGACCAGAGCAATGCTTCTATCTTGTCTTCATGAGATATGTTCACTTCCTCAACGCACACCCCCACAGCAGGAAATGCCTTGCTTCCTCTTTCAATTTAAAGCTTCTGGAACATATAAACTCAAGGGGATGTGCCCAGATCCTACAAGGCTTTCTTTCAAAGTTTATACAAGGAGTACAACCTACAGCAATAGGACACTGGTTAGAGCCTGTTGGTCTCTGTCTTTTTTTAAAGGAAAGAAAAAGCCTTTATTCAACATTTGCTCTCCTGTTTCACAGAATCATCTTACAGTACCTTTAGCAGCTAAATTTTTTTTATTACAAAGAAGGTATGTAAACATATAACTGATAATTTAATGGTCTATTAAATTAAGATTTAATCATCCATTAGAAGGTGCCAATGTTCATTCTTCAGAGTAGCTGTGAAATCAAGCTGTCCACTTAGGAAACAATACTGATTAGCAATCAATTTCAGAGACTGTTGGGCAAATGGAGTAGACAACAGGTGGAAATTATTGGCAAATTGGAAAAAATATTCAATAAAGGAGTGGTTCTGCATGTGGGGACCACAGCCAACTTCTCAGTACCTATAACTACAGGCTGATTTTTGGTCACTGTTTAATATTGGTGGCACTTTCACACTGGTGGTAGCATGAGACAGGCTCTGCAACCTACACAGGTGGCTCACAGAGTGCAGCTCATCCAGGTTGGCACATCAATGCAAGCTGTAGTAAAAAGGTTTGCTGTGTCTATAAGCATACAGTCATGGCCAAAAGTTTTGAGAATGATTTAAATGTTAATATTTACAGTCTACTGCTTCAGTTTTTATAAAGGTAATTTGCATATACTCCAGAATGTTATAAAGAGTGATCAGCGTAACAGCAATTAATTGCAAAGTCAATATTTGTCTAGAAAATGAACTTTATTCCCAAAACACATTTCAACGTCATTGCAGCCCTGCCTTAAAAGGACCAGCTAACATCGTTTCAGTGATTGCTCCATTAACACAGGTGTGGGTGGTGATGAGGACAGGGCTGGAAATCAATCTGTCATGATTATAGGTAAGAATGACACCACTGGACACTTTAAAAAGAGGGTGGTGCTTGGTATCATTGTTTCCCTTTGTGAACCATTGTTATCGCTAAAGAAACACGTGCAGTCATCGTTGCACTGCACAAAAATTGCCAAACAGGAAAGAGAATCGCAGCTAGAAAGATTGCACCTCAGTCAACAATCTATCGCATCATCAAGCACTTCAAGGAGAGAGGTTCCATTGTTGCCAAAAAGGCTCCAGGGCGCCCAATAAAGACCAGCAAGCGCCAGGACTGTCTCTTAAAAGTGTTTCAGCTGCGGGATCGGGCTACCAGCACTGCAGAGCTTGCTCAGGAATGGCAGCAGGCAGGTGTGAGTGCATCTCCACGCACTGTGAGGCGGAGACTCTCGGAGCAAGGCCTGGTCTCAACGAGGACAGCAAAGAAGCCACTTCTCTCCAGTAAAAACATCAGGGACAGACTGATAGTCAGAAGGTACAGGGAGTGGACTGCTGAGGACTGGGGTAAAGTCATTTTCTCTGATGAATCCCCTTTCCGATTGTTTGGGACATCTGGAAAACAGTTTCTTCGGAGAAGACGAGGTGAGCGCTACCATCAGTCTTGTCTCATTCTAACTGTAAAGCATCCTAAAACCATTCATGTGTGGGGTTGCTTCTCAGCCAAGGGAGTCGACTCTCTCACAGTCTTACCTAAAAACACAGCCATGAATAAAGAATGGTACCAGAATGTCCTCCGAGAGCAACTTCTCCCAACCATCCAAGACCAGTTTGGTGATGAACAATGCCTTTTCCAGCATGACGGAGCACCTTGCCATAAAGCAAAGGTGATATCTAACTGGCTCAGGGAACAAAACCTAGAGATTTTGGGTCCATGGCCTGGAAACTCCCCTGATCTTAATCCCATTGAAAACGTGTGGTCAATCATCAAGAGACGGGTGGACAAACGAAAACCTAGGATTTCTGACAAAATACAAGCATTGATTGCGCAAGAATGGACTGCTCTCAGTCAGGATTTGGTCCAGAAGTTGATTGAGAGCATGCCAGGGAGAATTGCAGAGGTCCTGCAGAAGAGGGGTCATCACAGCAAATATTGACTTGCTGCATTAACCCATTCTGTCATTAAAAGCTTTTGTTACTCATGTTTGCAATTGTATTTCTGTATGTGATGACAACATCTGACATACACACATGAAAACCAGAGGGCAGCAGATCATGTGAAAATATAATACTTGTGTCATTCTCAATACTTTTGGCCATGACTGTAGTGTCCAAAGGCTGAAGGCACTACCAGGATGCAGGCCAGTACACCAGGATACGTGGAGGAGGCCGTGAGAGTGCAGCAACCCAGCAGAAGGACCACTGCCTGCCTGCCAGAGCCCTTCTGGAATTCCAATTGTCCAGGACCCAGTCAAGGGGGAAGAGAGAGAAATATTTTTTTTCTCTGTGGATTTAAAAGAGACACATGGGAGAATGGTGGATGTCACATCAGAGGTACAGACTGTCTCAAAAGAGATCCGGAATCTGATGCTCTCTATTATTGGAGATGTAGTTCTGAACTCGGAATTTGTAGTTCTCAACCAGGAAGTTGTAAGTAATGGCATATCCTAGCATTCCACCCACCCCCACCCCACAAACATGAATAAACTTCACATGAATAAACTTCATAAGTCTAAAGTAGGAGCTTTTTTTGCACAGTGGTGCCACTGGTCGCAAGGATGTGAACATCCTGTTTTTGTGTGGGATGACCACAAGAATGTGGCCTATCTCCAAGAAGCAAAAAGTCTGAAACCTAGATAGTCATGTTGGTCTCTGTTCTTTTCCCGTTTTAACTTCATCATCTCTTACTGGCCAGGTTCTTAAAACACCAAACCCAGTGCCCTGTCTAGGCAATACTCCTTCATTGCCTTGTCTTGGGAGATAAAGGATCAAGAATCAGCTGTCTGAACCAGACCCTGGTTTATTTTCCTGCTTTCAATAGGTCTTGCGCCATTCACTAGACCCACCCTACTTTTTTGGGGGCCAAGACTTCTCTCAGGTTTTCATCCCCAAACCAATGGTCAATCAAAACGCAATATCCAGGAGCTTGAGGCATCTCTACTTTTTTCTTTGTTCGTCATACCCATCATCATGGAGTACCCAATTGCCTTGGGTTATGCACATAACTGTCACACTTTCTCTGCAACTCATCTGTCTCGATTTGAGTCCTCTCTGGCATACGGACTTCTCCTGTTTCCATCTGACAAGCAGGTTATTGGGGTTTCCTCTGTCAAACACCAAATTCGTTGCTGCAGATGGTTCTGGAACCTGAAGGTTTCTGCCCTAAACTGGTCAGTGGAAACAAACTGACGTCTGGCCAATCAGAGAATGATTCCTTCTACCCAGTACCCACTTGGCTACCAACTTGTGCCATTAACCTAATGGCTTCAGTTGGTAATTCTTTCCCAGATTCATCAGCCCATTTAAAATCCAGCAGATGCTCAGTTGCTCTTGTTCGCCTCAAGCTGCCGAATCATTTAATGATTCAGCCGGTTTTTCACATCTAACTGATCAAGCCTGTCCCGTATAGTCCTCTTTATTATTCTTCCTGACAAAAGGCCTTACCTGTGTGCAGCAGTTCTAAATTTGTATTAGCTGCCTGCGCTCTCTACAGCATGACATCTCTTGCAAGTACCATTGGTCTTGGATCTCACCTACATTCTCCTGGACCTATAAGGCAAATGTGCAAGCCCACTGAATCAAACCCCTACAGATCCATCTCCCCCATCCCTCATGTAAGGAAGTCAAGCAGTCATCAGTTGTCATCAACTCCTTCCTGTTCAGTCTGCTTTCTACCCTCAGACCAACCAACCAACCAGATAGTTCAACTGACTTTCTGCAGTTATCTGCTTCCAGATTTCTGTTGCTTTTTGCAAATAAAACGTTAAACTCACAGTTTATCACAGTTTGATTCTGCATGTGGATCAAAAACCTAAAAACAAATATGACATATCTATTAAGCACACATAATGAAACTGTTGGGATCCGGAGGTTTGTCCACCAGAGGGCGCCAAGGATCCCTTCCTGAGGGCTTGTGCTCACCTGCAACACCTGTCTTTCATCTCCTCATCAGCCTTGGGCCTACTTAAGGAGGAGGAGATTAACACTCCAACGCCAGAGTGTTTGCCAGTAACTGTTAGCAAAACCTGAGCCAACCTGCCTGTCTAAGTCTTCTGACTTTTGTGATCTGAACCTGATCCTGTTTTCTCCTCTCTGCCTCACAGGTTGAACCAGCCTGTTAACCTGAAACTCTGGAGAGTTTCTCTGCCGGTGATCAGTCTGCCTGCTCTCTGTTGAACTCTGGAGGGCTTCCTCTGTCAGCATCTGCCTGCCCGCCCTCAGAGGAAAATTAGGAGAGAGACTCTGTCTGTGATCTGCCTGCAAGCACACAGTAAGCCCTGCACCCTGACCGTCTCAACCCAGCTCTCAAGAGAGAGAGAGAGAACCAAACCTGGAGTCGGCCAGCCTGCACTCTGACCGTCTCAACCCAGCTCTCAGGAGAGAGAGAGAGAGCAAAACCTGGAGTCTGCCAGCCTGCACTCTGACCATCTCAGCCCAGCTCTCTAGAGAGAGAGAGAGAGAGCTCATCAGGAATCAGCCTACCTGCACTCAGACTGCCTCTGCCCAGCTCTCCTCCTGCCTGCACTGTGTTCCCAACCTGGAACCTGCCCATCAGCACTCAGACTGTCTCTGCCCAGCTCTCAGCTCTACTCCTGCCTGCACTCTGTTCTTGACCTGGAACCTGCCTGCCGGCACTCAGACCGCCTCTGCCAAGTTCTCAGTTTTCCTCCTGCCTGCACTCAGCTCTGCTAGCCCTCAGCCCTCGGCCTGTCAACTGCCTCTGTACCCACAAGGTTCCCCCCTCTCTGCAGCTCTGCTCCTCTCCAGATCAGCGGTGAACCAATTCCTGACCAGTCTCCCTAACCTTGGACCTGTCCTCATTAATATACATCTTTGTAAATAAACCTTTGAACTTTTTCCCTGCCTCCGAGTTGTTCTGCATATGGGCTAGATTCCATAACTCATCATGACAGAAACTGCTTTTCTCTTCTCACTGTGTATTTGATTCTAAATCTATAGAATATGTGATATTCCAAATACAATATTCGGAAGGTGTTACAAAGAAGGGGGACTTCTCTGGGATAAATAACTTTTATTATTGGTGATGTGGTAAAAACATGCTTACATTCACCTTGATATATTGTAGTAAAGGATCCAATATTAGTCATTTCATTAGGCAAATCTTTCTGATGTATGTTTTTTGTTTGTACATTTATTTTATGGATATTACATCATGATCCTTTACAGGGTTTGGCTACATTTGTTCACTTTTGCTTCTTTTTGTAGTAACTTTAATGAAAAAAGGTCAATGTTTCTATATCAACTTGGTACTGGTGTCTGAAATCTCTTTGAAAGGCATGTTTACACATTACCGACACCCATGAGACATTTTGACCTGTTGTGAGCACCTGTGTGTCACAATATCACAAGTTCTTGTCCATGGCAAATAAATTTTATCTGCTCCCACCGAGGCTAAAACCAAAGATCTCCCATCACTGCTTTACAGGTTGCTGTTTTGCTCCACTCAATATGTAGCATATTTTTACTCCAATCTTTGACATTGTACAAATTTTTTTATTTGTACATGAGAACACTACAGAAAAGATAAATTCAGACATGTTTTTTAGGTGTAACAGTGAGTAGACTGATGTGGCATACAGACCCATATACAGATGAGGGGAGAGAGAGTGAAATTTCTGCTGAGCAGTGGTCACCCATGGTAGCTGAAGGAGATGTGCATGTGACAGAAATGCTGACCCCTTTGGTCAATATAGCCACTGATCTGCTGATGTTTCAGATTCTGCAGGTTCCTTCAAATTCAAGACCCAAAATTCCAGCCCTTAAGGTGATGAATTATTGACCTAATTGTGCAGGTTTAAACACCAAACCAAACAAAAGCAATTGTATACCATTATAAATAAACGCAGGGAAAGACGTCTTTAGAAAAGTCTGGATTTAGACATTTTCTGAAATTGCTTGGCTGACTGATAGCATGCTAAACCTGAGGATCTCAGAGGGAAAGCTGGCTAATTCATCCAACATCACCATGAGCCCCTCTACCCCGCAAAGAATATTAATCAGTGTATGTTCCCAGTTTTTGGCTGGCAAGCTATCTAAACAGATGATGGATTGAGCACCAACTGGGCTTTTTCACCCCACTCTTTTCCCCCTACTCTGCTTCCACCAGATATGAGCCATTGATTTTTTTTTTTTGGACTAATTCTTCCTGTTTTACTGTATTTAAATTCTTTGCATTTTTTTGGTCATAGTTTTTCTGTTTAAACTGGAGGACATACAATCTTTGAAAAGCAATTTCCAAAAGCCCAATCTTAAGACTATGACTGAAAAGCATTTGAACTGATGCCTTACTATACGGCTCTTTCACAGTTTATCCAAGGTTTAAGGTAAGGTTTTATTAGACACCCTCAATTGTGTTCCACACACCCATGGCATAAAAGGGCGCACACTTCTATCATAAGTTTTCAATTATGCAGTTTTAGACTTTCAAATGCAGGTTTAGACTTTCAAAATGTGGATCAGATTATTTATGTAAATTGTTTTATTGTTTTTTTTTTTTACATCTAAATTGGCATTGAAGTTGTGGTTCTGTTCTACTTTCTTTTGACTTTTTTCCTGTTTGTCATGGTTTTAAGGTGTTTGGCCCACATGCAGACACAGTCGGAAAACAAGAAGCAGTTAAAGATGTTTATTTAGGCTATACACAGATATGAATAGCTCACTATGTGAGCTGCAGGCAAGGTTTAGAATGTCAGAGTTAGGAGCACTGCATGAGGAAAGAGGAAAATGATTAACACTAGTAGAGCATGGGAGATCTGCGCTGATGCTGCTTGGCTTACCGCCAGGTATGGATAACCTATCCGGAGAGGGTGAGTGAAAGAAGGGATTCTGCGAATCACTGCTTTCCGATGGGAGGAGATGGCTGAGTGACAGGTGAGCTAGTGGATGGAACATAGGCGGGAGCTTGAGCAGCACCACAACGGAGACAGGTTCGAGAAGCAGCTGAAGGAACGAGAGTGAATCCAGGAAGAGTGGGTCTCTTGTCCGGCTTGGTGGCACCAAGCGGGCTTGAAGGGAATGCAAGAGCAGAATCTGAGCAGCATGGATTCGGGAACCAGTCCTCAGTGCACAGAGGCACGACGGGTTAAAAATCCAAAGCACAACTAAGTGAAAGAGATAGGAGTTTGAACTAGGAATCTGAAAGTGTTTAACTCACAGGAACAAAGAACTGTTGACTGGACAGTGGCCTAGGCGTACCACAACGGTCTAGCAATCTGGGGTCCTTCAGCTAACTGAAAACTCCATTTAAGCTCCAGCCAGAGCAGCCCCAATGAACCGCAGGTGCGGGGCCACGCCTTTCAGTGTAGGGTGTAATCCATCTTTTCCCCATAGACTACTGTAGATTGGCACCAGCCCCATCATGACCTTGATGAAGGGGATGGATGGATGGATGGATGGATGGATGGATGGATGGATGGATGGATGGATGGATGGATGGATGGATGGATGATATAGATTGGAATCAAAACTGTTATTGATTGGTCGTTTTTTTTTCTATTTACAGATTTAACTTAACAACAATTTAAACATTAAGGTATTCCACTGTTAGCTTCAGGCTTATTAAGATAGGATCTTTATCCAGAAGATAGAGAGGTTCACTTTTTGTATTAACTTATGAACCCTGTTTTTGTGTTTTATTCTTTTGCTCTCTGGCGCCATTAATGAACACTGGGGCAGAAAGACTAGCTGTGTTGTAGGCTGCAGCCTACAGCCTGCTAAATCTAGTTCTAAATTGTCTGGACCTCTTTATATAATGTCCACAGGAGAGCAGTAAGGTCAACAGTCGAATTAATAAGTTAACTTTGAGTTATAGAAGAGCCCTACTTTCTCATGCTGTAAATCTGAAAATGTGAGAGAAAGTCCCTCCTTTAAATCAGGATCAGATGTACAAGATGATTATGCTATGTGTTTGGTATTGCTTAAACGTGACTGTGATTAAAAAACAACCACAGAAAATTGGGTTTTAGAGAGCCTGTTCATTGCAACCTGGACTTTTTCAAAATCATTATCTCTTGAATTAAATAAAAAAATGTAAGAAATGCAGAAACATAATCAAGAATTTCCTTCCTTAAAAGATTAGACATGAAAAACTATGCATTCTAGAGACGTTAGTCTTTTCTTTTACTTTAATCTGTTCATCTCTCTACATTCTATCAACCCAATCACTGTCAGAGCTCTGTTAATAGACTGATGATTATGGGAAAAAAAGCAGGCAAAGAAGCACTAAAGAAAAGGAAGTCTGACGCTTAACTGCACATAGCATGTGCTTCATTGCGGCTTATTTCAGTTGTGGTCACATTAGAAACACCACTTTCTTCTGACGTGGAATTCTTCACACACACACAAATGTACATTCCATGGGTTGCATGGTGGTTATTAGTTTGGTATGAGGAGCCAGAATGACATCATGATGCAAGGCAGGGGTAAACAGCCCTGATTGGTGGACAGCTGAGCCTGCCAGGAGAATGGTTGTCTGTGTGTGTGGTCCATGGTCTACTGTTAAAATCCTTCCTTCTGGTGACAAAGCTGAGTGAGGGTCCCTGATGTTAAACAAGCCTTTGTAGGAGCGCTGGGACTGATTAGACCATGTTGGTGTATTATGTTTGTTTGAAAAGAATTACCTTGCATCTTGAATCTTTTTTGTTTAACAGTTTTGTCCTGTAATGTTTGGCATATTCCATAAATATGTGTTCCAATGATTTGTGGTTGGTTTAACAGTCATGTTTGCTACTCTACTCTGATCAAATTCCTTTTGTATTCATTTGGTGAGTTTTCTGTGTTGGGCTTTCAGCATGCCAGTAGTATATGGATTGTTGAACGCAATATATGTTTTCAGTATTTTTCTGAATGTCATTTTTACAAGCATTCACAGCAACATTTATCTGTAAAACAGCCTAAGAAAGTGGAAAAACAGAAGGCTGCTCAGGTAATGAACACTGTAACACTATTTACATACATTCAGATTCTACATCTTTAAGTAATTAAAGGAACTAGAGGCAGTGTGACGAAATGAGACTCACAAATGGTGATGCAGGTAACTGCAGCCACCTGGTACGCCTGCGCGGGGTGCACAGAAACAGACAGTCCATATTGACAGCACTGCACTAGTATTGCTGCAATGCCGTTTACTACGTGACAGTTTACTAAAAGACAACAAGCACCATGTCTATGACTACTACTGGAACATCAGCGACTTCAAAGCTTTTGGGGGGTGCATTCAGTGTCAATTAACATCACCACCACACTGCCTGGGAAATTCCACCACCAAATATCAATGGATTATGCAGCAAAAAGCTTATTCAAGGTGAAGGAGATATGCGAATGGGCCCGTTGATTTTAGTTTCTGACGCTTCATTATCCATTAACATTTAAAAACTGGACAGGCCTGTGTGTTCTTTCACAATTCCGGCCTCTTGTTCTCTTATCATTATCTAATACTGCTTTATAAAATGATCAATAGTGTATTTTATTCAAAAATAATTATATGTTTAAAGTACCAAATTGAAATCTATTTATGGCAATGGTCACATGTGTGAAAAGAAACAAAGAATAGAAAAGATAAATATAATATATAAGAAATAAAAAGAAAAGCTAGGAAAAGATTAATCTTTAGTGTTTTTCTGCTCTCTTGTTTGCCACTTGCTCATTTACATTTCCAACCAAAACGTACATGCACTGATAATTTATATGAATACCAATAGATATAAACTTTTAACATTTGTTTAAGCAATGTTAAACAATTTTACAATCCATGTAATGGTTACTAATGAAAACTTCGGACCTTAGTCTTTCTGAGTATAGCCTACTGGCCTCTCACCTTGTACTTTACCTACTTGAACAGGTCTGCCCTCATTCCTAAAAACCTAATTTTTTTCCTCACTTAGCTAATTATCAAAAATTTATTCTAATCCATTATTAATTATGATATGTAGGTAAGATACACCCAAGTCAATTTCACATGCTGCTTTTCCACCATTGGATGAGAGAATATGCCCTATACACTCTTTTGTTGTGTCTATCTTTAAAAGGTTTGCTCTTCTTTTCATAAAATTGCAGGAATCTTTGCTGACATCAAATGGTGCAGAAGGTTCAAGTGGAAC
>NW_015150903.1:354134-356954 GCF_000732505.1 Cyprinodon variegatus | reverse complement strand
AGATCATCCTGATTCTATGCTACTGGCCTTTAATAATAATAATCAACAATTGTGGTTATTGTTTAACAATTATTAACTTAATTTACCAGGAATATGGAAAATGTAAACAATTTGTTGACTAGGGTTTGAATTAAATAGTAGTAAACTTAAAAATGTATATATATATATAAAGTAGAATTTTTAAAATATTATTGAATAATAAAACAGCCACATATCTCAATATAATTAAACAGTTACCTCAAAAGAATGCTCAGCATTGGCCATTCATGCAAAATAATTACTGATGCAAAATACAGCTGCAATTAATATAGACATTTTAATTAACAAATAAATCCCTGTAACATGCCATTATTCTATTTAACAAAACTGATAGAACATAATTAATGAAAGAGGAAACACAAAATCAGCAAAAGATTATGTACCTGTACCTGAATAGCAGCTGCTCTTAAAATTAGCTTAGCACTGATTAATTATCCTATAAACAAACAGGAAATATGAAACGAACAGCATTAAAGTGAATTTGTGGTTTTGGACTAAAAGAGCTCCATAGAGGCTAAGTAAAAAGTTCCTTTGCTATGGACGGGCCACTTTGGAATTACTGTCAAGATGGCAGGAGGTGATCCCTTACACAAAAGGCTTACAAAGCTATCGGCACTTTGCACTGGTCAGCTCGCACACAAATTCCCAAAAAATTAAAAACAAAATTTTTAAAAAGGCGAAGTATAGAAAAAGATAGCGTAAAAGGGTGAAAAGACTTCTTTAGCTGGCTGGTTGCGCTGATGTGGGGTGCACTTGGAGGGGCAAGAAAGAGATGAGCTGGGTGCTGGCACTTGCTGCAGTTTGCACGCTAAAAGGATAAGAGAGGGCACCTCCAATTCACTCTTCCGTTGTTCTAGGCAGAGTTGAGTCAGGCCACGCTCATGGCTTCCTTCTCATCCAAAGCTATTATCAGCTTGCTCGGGCAAGGTGCTTGTTGTCCACTTGGTCTGGGACTTAGGGGCGAGCAACTGGGTCTGGTCATCTTGCTTGGCCAAATAAAACCTGGTAGAGTGGGATTTAGTCAACCATTAGCAAGGGGGACTTTTTGTGTCCCCAATTCTCCCGGAAGTTTCCCTCTTAATCCAATAACACAGTTGGTTTTGCTTTGCTTTGTGCTCTTGACCGAGGAGGCAATCAGAAGGATCTGAATACAATCCATTCTGAAAGCTTCAAGCTTTCAAGCTTCTTCTTTTAAGTAATGATAGAAGTAGTGGTCAACAGGCTTAGACCATCAAAGCAGAATGCCACATTACCTGGTGTTTCAAACACTTGCTGTTTAGCTTAAAATACTGAACGAGGCTTGTTGCTGGAACTATCACCTCTCATGATGTCTGGCGTGTAAGGAATACTGGTAACTGTAGATACTGTTTGTTTGTGATGAAGCATTACAGTGTGCTTTCATTTTTACAAAACGGGCACATTGTTTTGGATAAAAATGCAGATATTACAAGCTCTGCAGGAGTTTGAAATATGTCTTTCTAATCACTTAAAAGAATAGCGTTAAAAGCACCATCCCCTCTGTCAGAGATGTTTGAGGAAGAATCTTCCTTTACAAGTGTCTT
This sequence comes from Cyprinodon variegatus, assembly GCF_000732505.1. Classification (NCBI taxonomy): domain Eukaryota; kingdom Metazoa; phylum Chordata; class Actinopteri; order Cyprinodontiformes; family Cyprinodontidae; genus Cyprinodon; species Cyprinodon variegatus. The sequence continues at coordinate 355,353 of NW_015150903.1, read as the reverse complement.
TTCTACCTTGCAAAGATAGGAGATGCTGTTTGGAGTTGATAAATAATTGATGAATATTAATCCTCAAAAAACAGCAAATAAAACACATTAGCTTGCAAAAGACTGCACCCCAAACTATTGCTCTACTTCACCATGAAAGGATATTTTCTGCTTGTGTGTCAACTCTAAAGGTGAAAGGTATTAGGCTACCTTAGTTATGTACAAAAAAACCCCACAAAAAACATCTCTGCTTAGAATTTTCTTTCTCCCCGAAAACAGTTTGAATTGGGTGCTCAGCAACCATGGGCTTGTAATGGTGTGCTATCCTTACATTTACATGGGCGTGTAATTGTTGAACTTAACAGTGTGTTCATTCATTAGTGGGTGCTTACCTCCCTGGTCCCTCTCCTCATCTCTCTACATTAGCTCTGACAGTAATGACTTGCCATGCCTAACCTCTTAACTGGCTTGATGCATGGTTGTGGGAAAGGCACTCTCACTGCTTAGTTAAAATGGAAACATGCTTGCTCTGTGTTGAATTTTTTTTTCCGTTTTTTAAACTTCTCTTTCAATTTCCTTTCCATTCAAGCCTTTTGTCCTTTGCTTTAGAGATCTGCAATGGGAATGGCAATAACAGACTCACTTGTTTGGAAAAAAATTATACTTTACCATAGCTCTTCACAGTTTATCTTTTTTAAAGAGAGAGAAAAATGCTTCTTGTACAATTGAAATCTGAAAAATGGCACGGACCATACAAGAATGGTGGACCAGTAAAACTCTGTGTTTCAGACTGTAGCTGGTGTCCTTTTTGTCACACTCTCAACAGAGGAGCCTCATAGAATTTCCTTATGCCTTTTGAACTTCACATGCAGGCCTTTTTGTCACCACAGTAGGAAACCAAATTGATCCCCGCTGTTTTCTACTAGAATGATGTTCACCAAATTTGATTTTCTCTGTCAAAACTCACACTTCACTTGTGTCAAAGCTGGGGGCAACAGCAACATTACTAGTGGTAGTGACAAAGATTGCATGAGGAGTAAACTCCATATTCATTTGGATTCTGGGCTTGTAATACAGTATGACTGTATTACGCTGTTGACAGGATGACGCTAAAAGAAAAAACCTGCCCCCACCAACTATATTATTGACTGTTAATGATGGTAACTCTACCATATTGTTGGGATCCTCAGGCTTGCCCACCAGAGGGCGCCGAGGATCCTCTTCTGCTCTCTTTGTCTTT
>NW_015150903.1:348156-353554 GCF_000732505.1 Cyprinodon variegatus | reverse complement strand
AGATAAGAGAGAACAAATTAATCTCCATCTCCCAAAATGGGTTTCAATGGCAGTGATAATAAAGAGAGTTGCACACACGCATGCACACACTTAAACCTGTAGTAATATATCATAATGAAAGCATGCAGGAAATGCAATATTTATGTAGAGCTTTAAGGTGATATTCTAGATCATGCTTTTCCCCCTGACATCTAAAAAATAACTACATATTAAAGTCATCAGACTTATACAATGTTTGGGTATTGCCAGAACAGAGGTAAAAGGTTAGGAAATAGAACGAGAGGATGAAGGGACAGCCATAGCAGAGGCTGCAGAGATGCTATCAGGGATCAGAGATTCCGTCTAAGCTGCAGACCTTCCTGCGATGTGAACTCCAGGTAGCCTGACCTCAAATGATTCCAGTCTGTGGGTGACATAGGGAAGGACATCCAAAGTGAGATAAATTCACCATAAAGCTTCATAAGACAGTTACCTGTACTATCTATATATCTATCAAGGAGTAGAATTTCTAGAATTTTCTAGAATTTCTAGTAGATTATTGTTCTATATGGTATTGCATGGTCTTAAAGATCAGAATAATAAGATGATTTAGGAAAACATTTTTATAGACCAACTCATGATATATCAATATAGAAAACACTGGGACAGTTTTCACTTTAATTAAAAGTTCAAAAACATTTTTTTAAAGGAGCGGCTACAATAAAAAATAACCACTTCATGACCAGACTGCTGCACAATATCAGATAGAGGATTGCAATTGGTTAATATTAGAAGTATAATGGGAACTACATTTAAAGCAAATAAAAAATGCAGCAATAAAGGCTTTGGGTTAGTTTATGTGGGAACTGGATGAGGCAGTGAGAGGTGATTCTAAGAGAGTTTTTTTTTTTACCAATAGGGGAAAGTGATAAACTGTGCTTGTCTGTACCATCCACCCCTCGTTTTGTTTGTTGTGAGGCTCTAAGATCATCCCAATTTTACTATATTCATTTTCTGTCCTTGTGAAGTTTGTAATTTTCTTTTGAGGGAAGTCTACTGTCCCTCATTATTTTTGTGATGCTCATAAAGGATCACTAGTTTTAATTTTCTTCCTGAACTCTTATCATTGGTAAAGTATTCTATTTTTAAGAAGTTTTATTGTTTACGCATGAGTCTGCCCCACGTGCTTTATGTGCACTGTGTGTAATGATCGCAGCGCTAGTGCTGGTCTAACTGCACACCTGCTCAGTTCCAATTAACCTTAACCTTGATTTCACCTATTTCCACCAGCTTATAAGCCCAGTTCAGGTCAGCTACCAGTGCTAAATCGTCTTGAACTAACTTAATTTGTTGAGGTAATCTGGAGAAATTGCACCCCACGCTTCCAGAAGCAGCTCCCACAAATTGGATTGGTTGGATGGGCACTTCTTGCGTAGCATACGGTTAAGCTGCTCCCACAACAGCTCAATGAGGTTCAGATCTGGTGACTGCACTGGCCACTCCATTACCGATAGAATACCAGCTGCCTGCTTCTGCTCTAAATAGTTCTTGCACAATTTGGAGGTGTGTTTAGGGTCATTGACCTGTTGTAGGATGAAATTGACTCCAATCAAGCGCTGTCCACTGGGAATGACATGGCGTTGAAAAATGGAGTGATAGCCTTCCTTATTCAGAATCCCTTTTACCCTGTACAAATCTCCCACCTTACCAGCACCAAAGCAACCCCAGACCATCGCATTACCTCCACCATGATTAAAACAGATGGCGTCAGTCATTCTTCTTTGTGATCCAAACACCTCAAACTTGGATTCATCCATCCACAACACTTTTTTCCAGTCTTCCTCTGTCCAATGTCTGTGTTCTTTTGCCCATCTTACTTTAATCTTTTTCTTTAATTGGCCAGTCTCAGATATGGCTTTTTCTTTGCCATTCTGCCCTGTAGCCCAGAATCCCGCAGCCGCCTCTTCACTATAGATGTTGACACTGGTGTTTTGCGGGTGCTATTTAATGAAGATGCCAATTGGGGACCTGTGAGGCGTCTGTTTCTCAAACTAGAGACTCTAATGTACTTATCTTCTTGCTCAGTTGTGCAACGCGGCCCCAAACTTTTGAACGGTAGTATATATATATATATATATACATATATATAAAAATTTGAGAGAATTTTAGTGAGCAGAAGCATTGGTGTGTGAGGGGAGAGGTGTAACCCTTCAAGTGAATGTTGCTTGGGGCCCCCATATTACTTGAAATGGCCCTGTGTACAGTGTGAACAGACAGATTGCATCAGAGCATTGGGTCGCACAGTGAAAGAACAGTTGTTGTAAACTGTGAACTCTTAAACCATTTGGTTTCATTGTACAGTTAAAGCTGTAGCTGAGTATAATGATTGAAAATATCGTTATGTAGACTCAAAATAACTCCTCTCTCTACTTAGATATATTCAGTCCAGTTTCTGATGAAGGACCTAGTAGTACAGCCCCCTAAGCACCCAGCAAAGACTAAGGTTTCCAACTCAGTTCATTTGTATTTATAAAGGTAAGTATTCCTCAGAGTAGACTTTTAACTTTTTTAGTCATTTTCTGCCATAAGACAACAAAAATATATACTCTCTGTGTGTTCTTCTATCTAGTTCTTGTTTGGCATGGCACACCCACAGCATAACCATGCATTGTACACCTTTGCTGTGGTGCACTTGCTGCTGCAGGACATTTGAATATGAGATGGAGGACAGTTAAACCACAAGCTTGCTCTTTCATGTTTTTGTTGGGATCTGGAGATCTGCCACCTTTCTCCAGCAGAGAGTGCCCTGGGTCTCCTGAGCTGAAGCCATCTGCACACCTGAGGCTGATTCATCTCATCAGGAGACCAGCTACTTAAGCAGCAGCTTGACTTCCCTTCAGCGCCGGAGTGTTGACCAGTTTTGGTTAGCGGAACCTGAGCCTAAGCCTGAACATAGAATCTCTGTCTGCTCTGGAGAGTAACCCTGATTCTAACCTGCCTCTGTCTTCTCTGCCTCATAGGAAACCTGATCGAAGTCTGTAGCTCTGGAGGAGCACATGTTTGGAAACCTGCCTGCCTGCTCTGAGAAGCCAAACCTGAAGATCCTCAGTCTGAATCTCCCTGCTAGTTCTCTGGAGAGAACTTGGAGAATAACTCAAGGTCTGAACCTCGCTAGCCTGAAGCTAAGCTCTGCCGCTGCTAAACTCTCTGCTGAATCCTCAGTCTCTGGACCCAACCGGTTCCCTCTCTCCACCGATCAGTCTGAACCTCACCAGGTACAACTCAGAATCAAACTCTGTCAAGACATCACTGCTACCTGGCTAACCAAACAATCCCTCTCTGCAGATTACTCTGTGAAACCAGTCCTGGACCAGTACCAGAACCAGTGCAATTATTTACTCTGTGTGTGTTTACCAAAATAAATTGTTAAACTTTTACTCTTTTTCCTGTGGTGTTCTGCATGTGGGTTTAATCACAGAGACCCATCATGACAGTTTTTAAATGTGCACTTACTGTACAGAGTCATAATACTATTTTTGTTTTAACATTTTTTTAGATTTTTATCTTGACATATTTGCTTTTAACTTTACTGTAAGTACACCTAGGTTTTCCCACTCACAATAAATTATGTTTATATTCAATTGTAGTCTACTCTATTATGTTATAGAACCAAATAAAATTCAGTTAATTTCAGAAATTTAAATAAACACAAAGATTTTTTCATACTGTCCTTAATCTTTCCTTAGAAAACATGAAAATCAATTACAACTATGTATTCCTTTTGGTTTAACATTACAATTACATTGCCATGCTAATAGCATGCAGCATGTGGTCTATTAATAGAATTTACCAAAACAAAAATAAAGGCTAGACTCAAGTACTACTTGATCTCTTTTAGGCATACACCAGCTTAAGAGCAACTCTTGCTCATGCTGTGATTTGCATGATATTGCTGCTGGCTGGTGATTATCTCTTGAGGATAAGTGAGGCAGCTATGTGAATGTTGCTTCCTGAAGAATGGCCCTTATTGTCAATGGCTCTGCAAAACTCCAGCTGTTTTTTAATTGGTTTCAAGAAAGGGTGAACAGCACTTACCTTCCAGCAGTGCTCTCTTTGGTTATAGAAAGGGAGTAAAATGTAGCATGAACAGGAAATGTGGAGGAGTTGAGATGGAGTGGGAGATCGATAGGCGGATTGGTGCGGCGTCTGCTGTGAAGCCTACCCTGTACTGGTCTGTTGTTGTGAAGAGAGAGCTGAGCCAAAAAGCAAAGCTCTCGATTTACCGGTCGATCTACGTTCCTACCCTCATCTACAGTATGGTCATGAGCTTTGAGTCATGACCGAAAGAATGAGATTCTGGATACAAGTGGCTGAAATTAGTTTTCTTCGTAGTGTGTCCGGGCTCTCCCTTAGAGAGAGGGGGAGGAACATCTGATTAGGATGCCTCCTGGGCGTCTCCCTGGTGAGGTGTTCCAGGCATGTCCCACCGGGAGGAGGCCCAGGGGGAGACCCAGGACACACTGGAGGGACTATGTTTCTCGGCTGGCCTGGGAGCACCTTGGGGTTCCGCAAGAGGAGCTGGCCGAAGTAGCTGAGGAGAGGGATGTCTGGGCCTCCCTACTGAAGCTGCTACCCCCGCGACCCGACCCCAGCTACGTGGAAGAAGATGGATGGATTGAACAGGAACTTTGAGGGGTGTGTCCTGGGCCAATTGAGGCAAATCCTGCTGCTGTTTGTTTTCAAAGTATTTTTTCTTGAGAGCACAGATCTACTTTTTGAATACCCTGTGTACCCTAACTAAATCTAGAAAATTGGGTAACATAAATGTTAAATATTTATACTATATTCATTCTTAGAGTTTGACTATCGGCCAACTAGATGTTATTAGGGGTGTAAATCACACCCATCATGGCGCTTCGATTCAGTATCGATTTCCTGACCCAACGATTCGATTATTTTCGATACTCAAGAATACACCACGATACGATTCGATTCGATTAATTGGTTTATTTTTTATTTTTTTTACACCTTACAGGCTAGACAATGTTTCAAATTTGAAATAAATCAATGAAAGCTGTAATATCGTTATTGAATTGATCAGAATTTGACTCATTATATATACATAGCAGAAATAACAAAAAATAGGTTTTCTTGCTTTATAAACTTAGCACTTTGTATGAATATCGTAGTTCTTATTGACCAGTGCTTCACCTACTCTCCCCATAGCAATAATTATTTAAGCACATCAGAAATAACCTGGAAAAGTCAGACAGCAGCATCAGGATACACTGACTTGATCAGAGTTCCTTCAATTCCTTAAACTACTGGAAAAATATATTAGTAGTTGCTAGGGGTGTAAATCACATCCATCATGGCGATTCGATTCAGTGTCAATTTCCTGACCCAATGATTCGATTAT
>NW_015150903.1:346645-347544 GCF_000732505.1 Cyprinodon variegatus | reverse complement strand
CTGCTCTTTTTGCCCCTCATGTCCCTCCGTCGTCGGACTAAACTCGCCCCCAATTCCTCACTGCCTCGGCCGTATCTAGACCCACAGCGTATAGCACAGACCACGCTTCAACACTGAGCATAAATAAAAAATGTCTATGCATCAATACAAAACGAATATTATTTACACCCCTAGATGTTATACAGGAAGCAGATGTGTCTTAGCTTGTAGAAAATAAAGAGAAATTCATCATATCCTCTTTGTGTTTCTCCTTACTATTTTGGGCAAAACTATCTGAGAAGTACATTGACTGATTTTCAGAAAACCTTTTAAAGGTACAGAGAGCATTATGCTTTACAAAAACTACACATTCCCTTAGTGTAGTAGTGTTTTTATTCTAATGCAATGATGTAACAAATACGTGACTACAGGAAAGCATTTGGCTTGTTTGTATATTTTTTCCACGTTCATAGAAGATATAGCTTTATAAATCCTAAAAATAGAGATTCTAGTGTTGATGATGATAACTTCCCATGCATTTTATGCTGATTTATCCATGAATCCTGAGATATCAAATCAATAATATATGTTTTTAATTTTAACATTAAACTAAACTTGACAGCATTTTTTAATAGCTCTGATCAATTGGAATGTATTTACTTGACCCGAAACTTAAGTATAAGATTTATTTCAACTGATTTTTTTCCTCAAGTGCCTTCAAATGACATGTGCTGTTTTATTAGCCTATATAAATGAACTGAATTGATCAGAATTTGACTCATTACATATACATAGCAGAAATAACAAAAAATAGGTTTTCTTGCTTTATAAACTTAGCACTTTGTATGAATATCGTAGTTCTTATTGACCAGTGCTTCACCTACTCTCCCCATAGCAATAATTATTTAAGCACATCAGAA
>NW_015150903.1:340339-346305 GCF_000732505.1 Cyprinodon variegatus | reverse complement strand
CTCGGCTCTTGCAACTGTATTGCAACGATAATGCTGCTGAAGCTCCTCAAAAATGAAATTAGTAAGCAGAAAAGCACTAGGAATTTTGGCATCCATTCCTTGTCTGCTTTGTACGTCAGCTTTCATGGTTGTTAGGTGACAGAGCTTGCACTGAGTGAGGGGTAGTTACATTCGGAGAAGGCTGGACCTGAACTCATAGCCTACCTTTTCCAGCCTTCTAAGGATCCAGTCTAGGTAACCCGAGTCCTTCAGGGGACACTGCTATGGTGTACATTATCTGCCTGAATTTTACCAGTGATGATTGCTCTCTTTCTTCCTTGTCCACCACCTCTCATATGTACTGTATACCTCTGCCTCGCAATATATTTATGTATGTTGTAGGTGTTGACAAATGGACAACTTGTGCTTCAGACCTGGAAAATGTCCTTACAAATTGGAGCTTTGCAGATTGCATCCAAGTACTTCGAGTGTCAGCTTAAAAAAATGTTTAAGAATTGAAGACTTTGGTCTTAAGAATGGAGTTTTTTTTTTTTTTTTGCAATTGTCTTTGCCAAGCACTTTGACCAATTACAGGGTTTATGGAATAATAACAGCGCAAGTGAACTTCTGGTACCTGGACTGGGTTTGGATCGGGTAGTAGTTCAAATTCACCAGAGTCAAGGAGCAGAGATGCTGTAGGGTGAGCAGGGTTTGACAAAGAGGGGGGAAAGATAACTTCCATCAGGACTGAGAACTAGGAGGTCAGAGAATGAATCTGGAACAGGATCTTGGCAATTTCCTGAAATGGAGTGCAAGAAAAGTTAAGCAGGGTTAAGGGCTTGTTATACTCCAGCAGTGAGCTTGTCGCAGGTACGGCACAAATATTTTTGATTTATGCCCAGTTTTGAAGCTTGTTCTGCGCTGTGTTATTTAATTCCACTGCATAAGAAGGACGGTCACAAACTATCTGTGGGTCTAGATACAGCCGAGGCGGTGAGGAAGTGGAAAAACGCAGGGTGCAAGTTTGTGCAACAACGGAGGGACATGAGGTTGAAAAAGAGCAGGGATCCAGGTGGAAAAAGGATCACTCGCTCTTCTAGCTGGTCCAACTTCACAAGACATTTTCCACAATGGCAGTCATACAAACAAAACAAGCCGGTAAGGTACCAAACAGGAAATACGCATAGTATAGAGCGGATGTAGAGTTGACCAATCAGAGGCCTCCTGTCTGCAGCAATTTATGTGATCACCTACAGTTGTCATTTTCTACACAGGGTGTACACAAAACAAAATTTTGTTTATACAGTTTTCCAACAGTGAATGAGCAGCAGCTTAGTAGTGAAGAAGAACATTTCCACTCAGAAAGTGCAGCAGAGACAGACACTGCATAAGGCTTACTGCTAAAGATAAACTGTTCAGGGGAGAAAAAAATGCTGGCATTTATTGAAAAAAAACCTTTATGAGTTAAATGCATTAGTTTTAGGGGAGCACTTGGAAGCCAGAGGTTCTCAGTTCAAGCCCATCTCCCACGGACTGACACTCCGAGTCCCTGATCAAACACCCTTAACCCCCCAGTGCTCCCCAGACACCGCGCAATGGCAGCCCATTGCTCCCCATTTTGATGGTTTTAATTCAGAGAGTTCATTTCGTTGCTCTGTACTTGTGACAGTGTAATGACAAAAAAAGTTGAAGCTGATTAGTTAAAGTTGTTTTGTTGCACTTTTTGCAAAATAAGATTCAACACTTTAAGATCTTATAGAATAGAAAGCATGATTTTTTTTATTTGTTTGAAGGACGAACTACATACCCCGGTTGCAGGCTTTGTTTCATTATTGCCATAACATTCGTTTACTGTCAGAACAGTCAACTGAACACTTTTTCTTTACTTAAAGCACTTGTTACTGTATACCCAGCTTTGCCACAGGGCCACAGCTACAGCTTTCATACACTCTAATGTCTGAGAGCCTAGTTTCCCTGCCTCACATTTCAATATTACTCACTTGTATATTCTAATGTTCCACAACCCTCAAACATCAACACAAACAGCTAAATGAAATGTGTGCTTCTGTTCTAAGTGCACGCATAGACACCATTGCTAATATCAGGAGTCTTGACACCTACGGTCTCCTTTTCCTTCATTTTCGTGCCTCTCCAACTCTGTTTCCTCTTCTTGCAGTTGCTTGTTCTCCTCTTTGCTTAAGCTATTAAAAAGAAAGTAATTCACAATAAAGCAAACAACCATTTGCAGGTGTAGGAAGAAAGTCCCAGCCTGTTTATCTTATGCATTGGGAATGATTATTATTTCTATTTTATGAGGTCAATCTAAAGAAAGAAATTCGCAATAATAAACATTTTTTTTTTGTAAATTAAAAATTTATGGAATAAATGATCTCCCATGTAGTATCATTCCCTTTTCTTTTTTCCATTTTTTTTCTTTGTTGAGTCAGCAAAAACTTGCTCTTGTATCACAGAATAATTGTGATGATCATCTCAGATAAAAATATATGTGTAAATGCTTTATCTTGCAAAGCAGTAACCCCAAATAGACTTTCCCAAATGAATCAGTCTGTGCGCATATTGCAAACATATGACAAATTTACGATGAATGTCCAGTCGCAGCCACCAACCCACATGAACCAGTTAGGCGTGAAAAGAAGCCATCTGTCTCAAAACTTGATAAGCTTTACTGCCATGTTGTACATAGATGTTGAAACACACAGATTGTGTATCCAGCATAATGCGGTAGAATATGGGTATTTTATGCATGGATTTGTCTGAGGGATTAAGGAAAAAGTCTAGAAGAAATGTGAGAATTTAAGTGAAAAAAACAACAGAATTGTACACCTTACCACAGGAAAGTTTTAACAGCTTTTCTCAATGCATTTCTGAATCCATTTCTCATATTTCTAATAGTCAACACACATTTAAAGAAATCCACATACAATCTTCAAAACCCCTAATTTCTCCTGCAAAATCAAGGTGTACTTAAAAAAACAATATGAATTCCCCTCAGAACACTATTCTGTTTACAAATGACACACATAAACATCAAATTAAAATATTTTAGCATTGATGAACTCAGTGTAAAATACTAATGAATTTCAATCACAAAAAAGACTTTTACCATCTTATTTTCTCTTCTCACACTCAAAAACAGTATATCCCATATATACTGTACAGTATATTTTTGCTTTTCCTACAAAATTATATATCTCTAACCAACAAAAACATTGTATATGGTGCTTCACAATAGAAAAAAATGAATTACACTGATTTACTGTGCATGAAAAACTAAAATTGTGTGGCCTCCTTCCATGCATTCTAATATTGGTCTAATTTCAGGCCCCTTTCTCATCAAGCTCATAGCTATGAAACAGTGTGTTGCATATGTTTGCCCATTTGATAAGTTGTGTGTAAGGGTGCATAATTTGCTTAAAGAATTTTGAATGACAGCTTATTTCTTGTTAAAACGGGGTATCTTCCCCATAAAAACTGGATACATGCTTGAGAACTGTGTGAACTATTTTTGATAAAAGTTTCTTTTAGAATTACAGGGTAGTGCATTGTTAAAACGTCATCATTGTGCCTCATGTGCCATTTTCTCTTTATAAACAAATCATAAAACTGTAATATACGTTGTTTGTCAAGTACAACCACAAATTATTTCATTGAGTCCTGTCACCAGAGAGAAAGAAAATGTGATTTAAAGCTTATAAATGTTAGGTTAAAGGAAAGTAGACATCAGATTACTGTTTCCGTTATTAGCTAAATATAAAGAACTGCCAACAAGACCTGATTTTGCCTATTACCAGCTTGTAATATGCTATAGCCCTCCCACAAACATGGCTTACTCTACCACAAAGAGTTTCTAGTCTTGCCCTAAATTCTATATCTTATACTATAAATATAACCATCAAAAAACATTGGCTACTTAATGCAAATCGTAAGGACATTTCAGATATAGCAGAAGTGTGTCATGATTAGTGCTTTTCAAATACTGTTGGCAGAAACGAAGGAAGGAGGAAGTAGGATGCTTCCTTTCTACAGTTAATTTGGGATAAGGACCTCCTATCTGCTGCATTGCTCTTTACTGGAAGGGGCATGAGGCTAAAGGCTGTTTGTATTCACACAGCAGTCCATTGGGTCCTTAGCTACCCTAGACAGTGCTCTTACTATTGACCCCAGGGATGGTGAAGGGATAGGAGTTAGGAACAGGGGGTAGAAGCCGCAATATAATATACTGGTAAGTAGCCATTGGCTTCACAAAAACCTTGTTAGAGATTTTGGCTGTATTCTTGGCAATCTGACATTTTAGTCGAATTCTTATTTTGTGTAAGAAAAAAAAAAAAGCTTTTGAAAGGAATTAGTAATAAGTTTAGAATTCAATTTTAATCAAAAATACTTTATTAATCCAAAAGGGAAATTAAAGGTTTCACTAACTCATGGGCAGTTTTTCAAAAAATTGTTATGTGTTAAAACTGAAGCCAGGAAGAATCTTCTGTGGCAATCTGTCTATCACTAGATCTGAAGAAGCATCTTAAGGGAGAAATACACTAGACATCATAACAGCGCATAAGCTCAGCAAAACGGCATACACGCTTATTTTAAAAATGGAAATGTACGCCAGACTCTGCAGAGTCCACTTCATAGCAGCGGGTTTCTGAGCAAAGAACTTTCACTAGATGGTTAAGTTATTTAACCAGGAGATAGCATTTAGGAAAGGTGCCTGTAAATGTATTTTACTTTTTTCATATGATTTAAACCAGTCAAATGCAGGACAGCGGGGCGGTTTGTGACATGAAAACTGAAAATGCAGCATTTCACATGCAAAACCCGACCTGCAAATGTGTTGACTCATGATCACTTAAACAACTCATGAATAAAATGGAGATATAAACAAATGGGAAGCTAAAATAAAACTGAACCAAAAAATGCCAGAGAGGTAAGAAACAATTGTAGGTAAAACCTACATTGGGTATGCTCCACTGTAAGCCTATTAGATGTACAGGTATGTCTTTAACAACCTTGCACTTCCCTCAGAGTCAAAGTGGCTTAATGAGCCTTGTCCAAAGTGTAAATAAAACATTGTCTGTCTCATGCTACTGAAATTTCATGGCTTCATTTAATCCTTATTTTCACCTCCCTTGCTCTTAGTGCCGCTTATCATTGGAGAGAATACTCCTCTACCTAATAATCAATCATCGCAGCTCATGCCATGACACAGAGGTGCCCTGAGGTGTCCAATAGTTTTTTCTGTTTGTTTTTTGTTTTTACCAAAAGAATGTGTGACATATACCAAACTCTTTTAAATCTTTCAAAGTTAAACGGTTATGCTTGGCGTTTTAGAGTAATTTCCAAGTGAATCTATAATATGCTTCATTTTGTTTAACATGAGCTTCAATCTCAAACTTTATGAAAGAAATGTACAATCTCAAGTCATTCACAGACCCTTAGGTTCAGGTCTAGTATTTGTTGAAGACTTAATGTGGGTTTCTTATGATTAGAAAACCAAAGTAAGGGTCCACAAAAGGAACATTTATCAAGGATTAAACATATCTATCAAGATTTAAAAACATTTTTAATATATGTGGAATGAAGCATCCATGCAAATGTTTGGATGTATGTTTTTTGTGTTAATGATTTGATGCAAAAAACAAAGAAACAAAAAATGTGCATTGTGAAGATCAGCCCCGGCAGCAACACTGCATTCACCTGGGATGGGTGGTGGTGGAGAGAGATAGAGAGTGAGTGAATAGAGAAAGAGATCCATGGAGACCGAGCTTTATAAACTGTGTTTCAGTACAAAGCACTGTAACGTGCAAAGAGAAGCAAAAAAGAGAAGCAGGCAGGCCCATATACATAATCTTGGACCTACGGGCCATAACACAGTTCCGTCGTCGTTGTCTCCCGCTTTATCCGGAACCGGGTCGCGGGGGCAGCAGACTAAGCAGAGACTCCCAGACTTCCCTCTCCGCAGACACCTCCTC
>NW_015150903.1:336087-337363 GCF_000732505.1 Cyprinodon variegatus | reverse complement strand
CTCCTTCTCCGCCAGTGAGGTGACATTCCATGTCCCCAGAGCCAGTTTAAGAGCCCGCCGATCAGGTCGCCGAGGTCTCCGCCTCTGACTGCCGCCCAATCCACTTTGCACCGGTCCCTCATGGTTCCCCCAGTTCCATTTCATCGAATCGATCTTACAGTATGAATTACTGCCAGTGCCACACTATATTTCAATCTGAAAAAAACTCGCACAGAAAGAAAAGACAATTAGAAGAGTTTCATTGATACAATTACTTTAGTCATTGGCGCTCAGACCTTGCCAGGAAACATTAGCGCTGAATTTTGCTTTGATATGCATGAACAGGAGTTCAGAACAGGGATGTTTTCCCCAGGCCTGAAACTGGAGGTGGAGTGAAGATGGATGAGGTTGGTCAGTCCATGGCTGCTGTATGAAGAGATCCAGAGGACTGCGTGAGCTGACACTAATGCTTTACTAAGGTTCCTGAAGATGGAAGTCCAGCTTGGATAACATAGGTAGCAAGAACCTGTCCATGATGAGCAAGCATGAAGTGACAGTGGAGAGGAAAAACTCCCATTTGGGAAGACATCTCTTGCAGAACCAGGCTCAACATAGCAGTTTTCTGCCGGACCGGTTTAGATGGGACAGGTAATGAAGTTAGAGTCCGGGAAGAATTACACTCTGATAAAACTTAGTTAATATGGTGGAGAATGGGATAGAGGGTCATCTGAGTCAAATTCAGACTGTTGGGATCTGGAGATTCACCACCTTTCTCCAGCAGAGTGCACTGTGGGTCTCCTGGGCTGGAGCCCTCCAGCACACCTGACGCTCACCAGCCCATCAGGAGACCTTCCTACATAAGCAGCAGCCAGACCTTCCTTCAACACCGCAGTGTTGACCAAGTTTGTTTAGCGAACCTGAGCCTCTGTTATCCTGATTGAATCTTAGTTGTTTCTAGAGAGAAACCTGATTCTAATCAGCCTTTGTCTTCTTGCTCACAGGAAACCTGTCTAAGCCTAAAGCTCTGGATGAGCTTTGCCTGTAAACCTGCCTGCCTGCCTAAGGGAGCCAAACCTGAAGATCTCAATCTGGATTCGTCCTGCTGCTCTCAAGGAAGAGCTGGAATCTCAAACCAAGGTCTGCCACTCACAAGTCAGAAGCTAGACGCTGCTGCTGCTGAGCACTCTGCTGAACTAACAGTCTCTGGACCCAACCGGTTCCCTCTCTCACAAAGATCTGTCTGGACCTCTTCAAGGTATATTCTGAATAATCTAAAATCAACAAATCATCTGACTGC
>NW_015150903.1:325910-335777 GCF_000732505.1 Cyprinodon variegatus | reverse complement strand
GTGAGTTAAACACTCATATTGAACACCAGAACCAATTTTTGCAGGAATACGTTGGCTACATGAGGAACGCTAACGCCACGCCAGCAGTACTTCCTGTTCCGGAACCACTTCCGACTCAAAGGTCGCCGACAGTCATGTCATTTCCGGAGTTCCGCCCGAGTCCTCCTGAAAGATTTTCAGGTAACCAAAAGGATTGTAAAGGATTTTTGTTTCAGTGTCGTTTGCTTTTTGAGCATTCCCCCGGCAGTTTTCCGAATGATAGGAAGAAAATCTGAGTTTTCTCAAGTTTTCAACCATGACTCAGATAAAACTATTGATTCCCGAGCCCTGCTAAGTTTAAAGCAGGGAAATTCGACAGTGGCTGAGTTCTCCATTGACTTCCGGGTTAAAGCTGTAGCCTCAGGCTGGAACGAGTGTGCACTTAAGAGTGCTTATTTTAAGGCTTTAAATGATAACATCAAAGACGAACTCGCCACAATCAACGAACCTGCTAGTTTGGAGGATTTAATCCGATTAACCATCAGATGGATAATAGACTTCGGACTAGAACTAACTCTAGACAACGAAGCCTGAATTTTTCTGTTTCTGCTCCTGCATTTAACAATGCTTCTGTTTTTTCTGGATCCCCAGAACCCAGTACCAAGCCAAAGACTAAGAATCAGTCTCTTCCAGCGCCTGTCCAAATCTCTCACTTCTCTTCCTCAGAAGGAACGGAGGTCGAACCCATGCAAATTGGACACACAAGGCCATCCCCTGAAGAAAGACAACAGAGATTTAGAGGAAATCTTTGTCTGTACTGTGGTGAGACTGGCCATTTCATTGTTTAATGCCCGGCTAAATCAAAAGCCAGGGCCCGTCAGAGGAATTGAGGAGTCTGACGGGCCATCTAAGATCTGAGAAAACTCCTCATTTATTGTTGCCTGCAACCCTTTTTTTTCTAACCAGAATCTCACATTATCAGCATTCATCAACTCTGGGTGTGAGAGAAATCTCATTGATTCAGATCTGGTCCAGCAGTTAAAGATTGAGACTGTTCCTTTAACAAAACCGCTCAGAGTATCTGCTATTGATGGAAAGAAGCTTCATCAAGTCACTCATCAGACACAACCTTTAGAACTTCTTATCTCTGGAAACCACCGTGAGACGCTAACATTTTTTGTTTTTCCCTCAGCATGCTATCCTCTGGTGCTTGGATTCAAGTGGCTGGAACGTCACAACCCCCATATCAATTGGGCTGATTGCCACATTGAGTCTTGGTCCACTTCATGTCACGAGTCATGCCTTCGTTCTGCGGCTCCAACTATTCAGTCCCCTAGAGGTAGGGGGGAGATGGACTCTCCTGACCTTACTTCTGTTCCTCCCGAGTATCATGATCTGGCACCAGTCTTCAGTAAGGTCAGTGCGATGTCTCTTCCACCTCACAGACCATATGACTGTGCCATTGATTTACTACCAGGAGCCCCTCTTCCCAGCAGTAGACTATTTAACATCTCCAAACCAGAACGTGAAACTATGGAGAAGTATATCAATGAGTCTCTAGCTGCTGGAATTATTCGTCCATCTTCATCTCCTCTCGGTGCTGGTTTCTTTTTTGTGGGAAAAAAGGATGGTTCCCTCCGACCCTGTATTGACTACAGAGGTTTGAATCAGATAACTGTCAAAAATAAGTATCCCCTACCATTACTGGCATCAGCTTTTGAACCTGTTCAAGGTGCAACAGTGTTCACCAAACTCGATTTAAGAAACGCCTATCATCTCCTTAGAAAAAGAGAAGGGGATGAATGGAAAACGGCCTTTAAGACCCCCATAGGCCAATTTGAATACTTGGTCATGCCTTTTGGTCTTACAAACGCTCCTGCTTGCTTCCAAGCTCTAGTTAACGATGTCCTCAGAGATTTTTTGAACGTTTTTGTTTTTGTATACATCGATGATACTTTGATCTACTCCAAGAACCTCTCAGACCACAAGAAACATGTTCGTCTAGTTCTTCAGAGACTACTGGAAAACAAACTCACTTACTAAAAAGGGGCTGAAGGGGCAACGAAGGGTGCCGCGAAGGCCTACCAAAAGAGGACCATTGGTAATGGAATGAAGGAGGGGATGGATGATGGTATGAAGAAGGGGATGAATGAAAGAATACATGATGGGATGAATGAATGAGGGAATGGAAGATAGATGATCAGAGGAAAGTAGACTAGTATGAAAACCATCGAGTAATTTAAAAGGAATGGAGGGAGTTGTGGTGTCCCTGTGTTGCTAACTACTTGATTAGACAGTTTGGTTGTGTCTGCCACGGTCCAGTTCAATTTTGTGTGACATTTGCATTTGACAATTATCTCGGATACCGTGCTCGGACTGATCTCGGAAAGGTTTCAAAAGGGTAGTGTAAATGGGGCTAATGTCTCTCTAGGACAGGGGTCGCCAACCTGCGGCTTTAATATGTTTTCCAATGCCGTAAAAACTTGTATAAGAAATAAATTTAAAAAATAAAGATAAATATTTCTGTCAATGAAATTTATGCGAGTTAAACTATGTAACTTACACAACTGGCAAATACATGCTTGTTCAAAGGTTAGAACATTTTTTACATTCAATGCTACAGTAGAAACAATATTCAGAAAAATATAATGGATCCTTCCTTCTGATAACTGGAACTCCTTGTCCTGTTTTGGACCTTTAGTCAGTAACACATCTTAACATTGATGTGTTTTGATAACGTGTGTCTTAAATGAATCAATAATCAGTGTCTGGAGAGGTAAATTAGAGTTTTGGATTGATGACATGACTTAACTAATGTGTCACCAAACTATGGAGTCAGAAAGGGGTCAAAATGTTTGTAAACTTTTTAATCTTATTTGAAACAGAAAAAAATAGAAGCTTATATTTAATGTCAAATTTTTAACTTATAATTTGAGACTCTAAAAAAGCAAACAATCTGAATGTGGAAAAAAAACTAGTTGAAGTGTAAAAAAATCCTGAAACTGAAAAGGGAATTTGAAACTAAAACAAGAAAATAGAAACAGAAAGAAAAGGATTTGAAGCGAAAAATATAAAATCTAAAACTGTAATAAAAAAAAAAAAAAAAAAAAAAAAAAAAAAATGTAATAAAAAAAAAAAAAAAGTTGGAAAAACTGAATTATGAGTGTTTTCAAGCAGAGGGGAAGAATTTATATTCATTTCGTATTATTTAATGTTTGCTTTTTTAGTTTCTAAGATTATAAGGCCAAAATTTGACATTCAATATCAACTCGTGTTTTTTTCTGTTTCAACTTTTATTTTTTTTCAGTTTCAAGGTGATTTATAATTTTACAAACATTTTGACCGAAACCCCAGGACCTTCTTCCTACAAGGCTACAAACTGTGTAAGCATGCAACCCCAGTTTATAATTAATGCAAAAATATTAAATAAAATCTAAATCAAACCTTGATATATGATAGTATGTGAATGTATGTATGTGACCGTATTGTGAGGGACTATGGACCTTGGGCTGGGTGAAATGCTATAAATACTAATTAACTCATGCTTTTTAAAATTTCTCTTCATTTGGTACTTTTCAAAAACTGTTACAAGTTGTGAAACAACACCCATCTTAATTTGCATGCACATTATTTTATGAAGCATTTTTTTGCTGCAGCCATGAAAGCCACACAGGAACAGAAGCTTCTGTGATGGGGTTTCTTCAATTTTGTGAATTTAATAATGAAGTTGCAGATATCCTGGTTCCCTGAAGTCCTTTCAATGCTTCTTGCAGCGCTGGGGATGTACTTGGTTTTGAGTACAGATAATCTTCCAAATTTCCTGATTTAAGTTTCCCACAATGATGGCTGACAAAAGCTTTTTCGCCGGTGTGAGTACGCAGATGGAGTTTCATACTTCCTAATTTGCTGAAACTCTTCCCACAGTGATCACAGAAGAAGGGCTTTTCGACTGTGTGAGTATGTGATTATTGAAGACTCTAACTGGCCTTTAAAAACCTGATCTAATTCTATTTGAATTAGTTGAATTATTATATATTAGAAGCAAGGTGGTTAGGGAAAGATTTGACCTGATGTTAGCATAAAAAAAATAGGATTTTCTTTGCACTGAATTTTGTGTTACTGTGGTGACCTAACTGGCTTATGCAAGGTTTAGAACAAAAGTTTGAACGTTTTGAGTTAAAAGATAATTAACTTCTTAAATTTTCAGATCAAAAATATTTTTTCATAAACCTTAAGAAAAGAAAGAATAGACGGGGTGGTGTGGTAAGACTTGTTAATCATCCAGGTTGAGGTAATAAGACATTATAATAAAACATTTTCAGTCTGCTTCGTCACCTGCAAAAAGATGTAAAAAGGACAGCACAACCAACAGACATGGTACAAGACATACAGTAAAGCAACACCTAGATACTATCGCTGAAGTGGTATTATTTAATCTGACATGTACTCTGTGTTGCCTGAAGATAAGAATGTGGGCTTTCTGTATGGAAGTGAATCTCTGAGTACCTGGAACCAAGCACCTGTAGTTGTTTGTGAGAGTTCACTTGTGCATGTAAGGTTTATTCAAAGAAAAAATGGTTAATAGTGGTTGTGGAGAGGCGAAGAGGCGCCCTCCCAGAGCACTGAGTCCAGCGCCAGGAGACCCAAAGCACCAGACGCCCAAAGGGACCCCAAGAGCGAAGGCACCAAGGAGGGGCCAGCCCAGGAAATCTGACTCCCACCAAGGGAGGAGGAGAGAAAGCCCCGAGGAAGTCTCCCAGCCACCGCAATGCCGGAGCCCCCTGGAGCCGTGAGTTTTCAGTTAAACATTGATTCATGTCTTTCTGTGTTTTCTGGTTTATTGGTTTCATTTCCATTTTGTGTCATTCTAGTTGTTTTTGGTTATATTTTTTGAGTTCTTAATGTATTTCTTGTTTACCCTCTGTTGCCCTCTTGTGTCAGTCTCCCTTTCGTAGCTCCCTTCTTGATTCCTCTGTCCACACCTGCTCCCAATCTGCTGATATTTATACACCTCCTGTTCAGTCACTGTTTGCTGATTCCTCGTCCTTTCCTGGCTCCTCATGTGTGTTTTCCCTGTTGTCTAGATTTTGGTTTTATGTAGTTGTTAATTTTTAAAATTTTTTGCTTCAGTTGCGGCTTTTTGATTTATTAAAACTGCAAGGAAACAACTTCAGCTTCTGTCTCTGCATTTGGGTCCTCCAAAACCTCCACACACCTGACATTAATCTAATTAATAAGGCATTTAATGAGACATTATTTAGTCGATTAATGTTTAATGGATTTGCTTTGGGAATTTGGTTGAACACATTTTAATTGCTCTAAATTAGTTAAAAGCTATTCTGAGCTCAGATAAACTTTGGTCTCAAAAATGAAAATAAGCCAAACTGTAAAATCATTATATTATTCTACTGACTATGGTTAATTTTTTTTTTACTTCTTTGTACATTGTAGCTTAGTTCAGCTGAATTTGACTAGTAGATTAAAAGGATTTTATTTGAAATATGTTTGACTAGGAGCTGAAAGATTTTTATTGATTAAAATATTCTAATAATTTAAACTTGAAAATGAGTTGTGCCTAAATCAAACATTCATTTGTTGTCCTTTCACACATCCAGTTGGCTAAGTGTTAAAAGAACAATATATGACAGTCCGAATATTATTTTATTAAATAAGATATTTGCCACTTCTACTGGGGTGGTCAATTAAATAAATACAATGAAGGCACAACACCTGCAATGACAATTTGACACTGATGTTTAGAAAATAAATTATATTGAATTTATATGGTGCCAATTCACAGCAAATGTCATCTCAAGGTGCTTTACAGAGACAATTCAACCAGATCATACAGTAAGACTGTTTCAAAGTTTTCTATATAAGGTAAACCAGTGATTGCATCGACTCATTGACTTGATAGCAATTCCTCACACCACGCATTCATATAGCAATGGTGGTAAGGAAACATTTACTTTTAACAAGAAAAAACCTGCAGCATAACCAGGCTCAGTGTGAGCAGCCTTCTGCTGAGGCCAAATGGGATTCAAGTAAAAAAAAGCTGACACAAAAAGAAGCGGATATACAAAAGGTACCTGATAATCAGCTCCACACTTGGCCCTGTACAGAAAAGAAAAAGTCAAGCAAATGAGCTTTGAACCAGTCAAATGTCAGAGGATAAAGGGGAGTACATAAAGTTAGTCAAAGTAAGAGAAACAGGACAGCATTTGAAAAGGGCCAAGCTCTAACATCTATAAACAAAGCTGTTAATGGCAGCAGCCCAGCTGATATTTCTGTCTGGGATGTTGACCTAGCTGAAAGGGAACAGACCATATGAAGCTACTCTGGCGAGAAAAACCCGAAAGAGCATAGTTTAACTAACAAATACCATGCAGAATGATGAAACGTGTTCCCTATTTCCTCCCGTAGCCTTAGCCATAAGCATAACTTTAGAGATAGCTCAGGATAAGATGAGACAAAAGTTTTACCTAGCCTTAAAAGTAGACAGGATGTGTGCCACACTACCATCATTTTTGTCCAGCCCTGTTTCATGAGTTTATTTTTTTCTTTATAATTTCTGTTGAAGCATTGTTAAAAAACTAACTTTCATTCAGTTTATTGAATTTTTATATACTATTCATTTTGTCAGATTCAATCTATTGCGGTTACCATTCTGGGTTTTTCTTTCATTGAACACAGGATAGTTACAATTGTAAACAAGAAATGTCACTAAGATTTGTTAGTGACATTTCTTGTTTTCAAATTGTGTCATAATGTGCTTAAGAAAATATATTTGTTTTAACATAAGCAATTTTTACTTTTTCATAATCTTGTGACCTGGCCTGTACAGTACTTGGAATTCAAATCAATGTTAACCTTATAAATGTGATGCTAAATCTGGGATTTTGGAAGTTTTTTGTTTGAAAAAAGCAGAATGCTGGAAATGCCTTGAAGGAGTCCTGGATACATAAATCCTAACATTACTGCTTCTGTTACAGTAAACAGACATGGCCCACTGGTCATCTTTGTCTCACCAAGATTAATGACCTGTCTCGCAGGTTGGATTCCCATTACATAGTTTATCTATCGCCACCTCGTTATGGACGCATCCTTCACTGTCAGAGAGCAGAAAACATGGTCGAATGGCCATACCCTGCAAACCTAACTCACACAAACCTGATACACTCTTTGCAGCACAAGGGTAGACCAAGCAAATGATCAACCCTCCCCAAAATACATCTCACAAATGGTCTAAACACAATGCCACCTGTGAAGAAGTACAGATCATGTAGAAAAGATAATTTTAATTAATCATACTGCAGGGTTTAGGACCCCAAATGCAGCCGTGTTATAGCCCTTGATTTAACATCTTTATAATCTAAAATATGGCCATTTCTTGGAGATTGCTTGTGATCTTGTGTTGAAATATTTTATCTTTGCTTTTTGTGAAAATAAGCTTTGTTTTGCACCACATTCTTTAGTGCAATTTGAGGTTGAGATTTTCCTGGAGGGAATTGACCTCTCATATAAGGAAGAGAGGACTAATAACTAATGGCCTCTTGTCATGCAATGGATAATGAATGGCCCCACATTTGCTTGGATAAATAGGATATGTGTGGGTATAGGAGTGTGCTTAGAACCAATGACGAGTGATATGACTTGTGTAATGGTGACGTGTTGTCATTTGTACTTGCATATGTATTCCTTAGTTCCAATCCCTTAATTTGCAAGTCATGAGTGCAAATAAGGATGAACCATAAAGATACCTCTCAAACATCCAATATATTTTATTACTTTTACTGCAGTAATATGCATCTTCTGTATAATACACACAAATGGCCTTTTTAATAATTCATGGAGAACTGTACACGTCAAATGGCAAGTTATTGTGTTTTTGGTGAAGCAATTTGTCTTCATAGAGACTAATTTGCCCTGTGGTGAAATGGCACCGAGGGCTTAGTGGCTGTAATAGGAGTCAATGATATTTTCAGGGGCTATGAGGGACCTAGCTTTTCATTTTGTCTCCACACAGCAATGCATTAGTGATATGATGTAACACTCGTAGTACTGTTTAAAGAGCATTATTTAATGAGTAGGATTGAAGTACTGATACAAAAATGCAGAGAATAAAAAATTGCAAAAAAACAGAAATCCTATAAAATTATTTATTTTACTGTTTTTAAGTTTACAGTAGATGTAATCTTCTAAAATTACTGTTACTAATGCGTCTGCAAAATGTGGTGCATATAATAGTTTTTTTGTCTGAACTAAACCATCCCTTTTTTTACATAGGAGATTCAGTTTTAATTTAGTTTAATATTCTTTTTAAATACAGTCACTACTGAAGGTTACTGTGCTTTGGTTAATTTCTAAAAAAATTTTATGTCAAATTTTATAAAAACAAAACCACATATTATGTAGTTTGGGCTTATAACAATGAGAAAATAAAATAGAAAGATGGTATTGTTTGAGCTAAAATATTATTAACAGCCTATAGAGTAATTTGTGTAAAAAATAAGGGAAATAATAGATAGTGAAAGAGTGTTAATTAAATCAGTTAGTCCATGACGAGGTTTTAACTAAAAGATTATTAGGAATTACCATTTTAGTGCTCAGATAACTATGTGTCCACCATTTATCGATTTTTAAAAAAATCTATAACTGGGTTACAAACATGTCCACATTTAAGCTAATTTCAATTGCTAGTCTTATTTTTTTTTTATGGGCTGTGTTTTGTTTTTGTCAGGATTTTCATGAAAAATATCTCATGATAACAATGATCAGCTGCCTATCCAACTCCCATTCTATTCTAAAGGTACGGCTCAAAGACAATAAGAAAAAATTATTTTCAAAAATTAAAAGGAAAACACCAGAAAAAAAAAGAAAATGTCTATAAAATAAAAGGATATATATATATATATATATATATATATATATATATATATATATATATATATATATATATATATATAAAAACATGAAATTCTGTTCATGAACAGAAAGGACTGAAAGGACTGGAGAGGACTTCAGAAAAGTGGCAGCCCACACTAGGCACAAACTCGACGTTCTATCAAAATAAGCAGACAGCTCTTGCTTTGGGTTTATAAGGACTGGATAGCCATGAAAAACAGCACACATATTTTGCATTCTTGCAGTGCTACCAGCTAAATGCTTCAAGGGACACTGCTATAAGCCTTCTCCAGATCCATAAAACTGGGCTAATCAAGCACCAATAACCTTTAAATTATTCACCAAATCTGGGCCCCCTTCTGCCAAAAAGCTGTTCCTTTATATAAATTTGTGAGGTCCCAATATCCAAATGATTCTCATAGTAAATTAAATAATAAGTCATCTTATACATCCTTGTGTTGTATTACACAATAATAAGTGTACTTTTGTGTGTTCATAGTTCAGCACAGTGAGTGTTTTACATATTTCAGGTTCCCCATTCATTAGCAGTCTGTAGGGCTGTTGCTATGATTTCCCAATTGATGTGTGATATACTCTCTGCTTTTATTAGCATGTTTCTCCTCTGTTGATCATACAAAATCTGAGAAATGGATCACAATGCATCCTTTTCTAGTGGATCCTTAAGTGATGCATCTCCATCAGCACATTTTTTGGCTGATAAGTAGATTTTGGTTGTAGCATTTACACAATATATGAGATGCTAATTTGAAATATCTGTTATTGTCATGGTCTTGGTTCTGCTGTTCTTTTCTTTGCTCCTTGTTATCTAGATTTATTGGCCTAATTCAAGTTTTGTTGTATTTCTAGATTTATATTAGTTCTCATGTTTTTCTGTTGTCCTCTTTTGCTCTCTTGTGTGTGTGTGTGTTCCTTTCTCCTTGGCTCCCTCGTTGTCTCCTCTCACCCCTGTTCCTTGTCAGCTCG
>NW_015150903.1:314062-325740 GCF_000732505.1 Cyprinodon variegatus | reverse complement strand
CACGGCCGCCCTCCAGAGACTCTTCCTGGCCTCGGGCCACACGGCCGCCCTCCAGAGACTGGATTGTGGGTTGTTTTGGTTTTTGTTTGGACTCTGCGTTTGGTTTTGTATTTCGTGCGCTCCTTCCTGGTTCCCCCTCCGCCCACCCAGGGTGGGTTGTTTTTTGTTTCTGGACATTTTGGGCGTCTGGGATCCAAAAATTCCAGTTTTGTTGTATTTCTAGATTTATATTAGTTCTCATGTTTTTCTGTTGTCCTCTTTTGCCCTCTTGTGTGTGTGTATGTTCCTTTCTCCTTGGCTCCCTCGTCTCCTCTCACACCTGTTTCTTGTCTGCTCGTTAGCCCTCCCTTTGTCTCTCTCTCCTATATATGTTCTCCCTCTGCTCTCACTCTTTGTTGGTTCCTTGTCTTTGCTGTCCTCCCATGCTGTTGTCCATGTTCCTCGTCTCTCCCTGGCTCCTCGTGTTTGGTTTTCCCCAGATGTCTTCTCAGTTCTGGTTTGCCTTTCATTATTAGTTGGATTTTTGGATTCCTGCCTTTGTTTACTGTTTTTCTTCATTAAAACTCCCAGAAATCTCCTCAGCCTCTGCCTCTGCATTTGGGTCCTCCAAACCACAACTAAACCCTGACAGTTATCTCACTTGGCCTTTTGAGACAGGCTGTCTTTCTGTCTCTCTTGCTTTCTCTCTATCAACAGCTCGCTGATGGACATGAGGCTGTTGCTCTGGTTCTAGAGATCATGTCGTAAAGAGTCTTCTTTTTGAATCACATTAATTTAGACCTGCGTATAGATGACATATCAAAGCATATCATACTACTCATACCAGCACTTCCAATCCATTATAGTTTTTGATATTTTTTTTATTTCCATTTTTTAATAAATGTTAGTTTGTACACGTCATGATCTGACTTGTTTCTGTTAATTTCTGCCCTCATGGCTGCTGATTAACTATTGTTCCCACCTCTCTCTCTGTTCATGCTGACTGCTGATTGTACTCACCTGTACTGGTGTCTAGATAAGGTCCTACCCTGCAATCACTCAGTGCAAGGTCATCTGTTGTCTACTTCTGCCACAGCTTTCAAGCCTTCAAGTTTGCTGCCTGGATTGTTTACCTGACCAATCTTTGCCTAAAGCCTGTTTGCTCTGATTAAGTCCCCTGGATCTGATGATGGCAATTCTGAAGCCTCGTGAATCAATGAACCAATTTGACATAATTAGCCAAAAATGCTCAACACATTTGAAGGAGTTTAGAATGGGTATCTGCTGGATAGCTTTCAGAACTAAAACTGAGCGGGTATCCTAATATCTGCATTTTTTCACGGCTGAACTTGCTTGTTGCATAATAATAGTATTGATAATTATTATATAAATAAATATGAAGGAAAACTAATGTCTGACCTGTGAAATTGCAATATGATTAACAGCCCTTACGAATAACAGTTATATCACGGTGTGCTCCTGTAAATATGGCTCCGATTTCTAATCCATCCTGGTTTTCAAGCTACAGTACATACTGTATATATCTGTTTGGCCAAGGGCTTAACATGCATGCCTCGCCGCAGAGAGATACTGGGATCGGCTTGCATTTTGTTCCTCTATTTCGTATCTATTAAATTTTTTTTTTGCTAATTTATGATAATTTGGACACTTTGCCCGTGCAGCCAATTATTTGAGTGGGCAGCACCTATAACTATATAAACACATAATTACTTTAAATAATACTGATACTTTAAATAATTGTAATTGTAATGATAATAATTGCAACCAACTCTGCTACCCATTACTTTAGTTCCCAAAGGTTCTCCACGTTCCTGCTTTGGTTTTGATGATGATCATATTAAAGGAGAAGCATCAATGACTGTTTAGATGTGCAGTGTGAATAAATATTTGTTTTAAATTGTTCAATGCATGACTGCAGTGGGTATAGATGTGTGTATGTAATATTTGTGTCTGTCTTTTTTAGATCTATTTGCATGTAGTGAACTATCCTCAATCAGTTCAAAACTAGAACTACTGTAAATATAAAAACGTTTTCCTTGTCTTTGAATAAAACTGTAAATGGGAAAGACCTGTGGTTTGAGCTGCGATTCTGATGCATTTAGATACTTCAGTAGTACAGAAACGCCCAGATGATTTGAGCTTACTGTGAAGCTCGACATAAAATATGACGTAGTCCTCGCTTGCAGCGGTCCTTTAGATGGGATTTATTCAAAACACATCTCAGCGACACTTCCGCTTCAAAAACGAAGCTGTGTTGAGCAGAATGACTTAGGCCTAACCTCACTACCTGGAGCACCAGACCTCTGTTATTGTCTTTGGATTCCAAATTCAGCCTCATGGACTCTGGA
The DNA here is from genome assembly GCF_000732505.1 of Cyprinodon variegatus. Classification (NCBI taxonomy): domain Eukaryota; kingdom Metazoa; phylum Chordata; class Actinopteri; order Cyprinodontiformes; family Cyprinodontidae; genus Cyprinodon; species Cyprinodon variegatus. Next base: position 323,392 of record NW_015150903.1, on the reverse strand, counting down.
CCTAAATGTACCTGCTGTCTGTCATGGGTACTGACCTGGATTGGCTTATTGATGTGATTATATATACTTGGAACCCTATCACCTAGTATTTGTAGCCACCATTTTAAGGAAGCCCTACTCTAGTCATCAGGAATCTTAGTTGGGCCATCTACAGACTGCTGTCTTTTCTCCATTGTGAAGAACCCATCTTATGGTAACGTACCACTGCATGTTTGCAATTCCCAATTCATAGTTCTTCCACTACTCAACAGTCTGTCTTTTTGCAGATTTTGACCAAAGCTAAATACCTTCTATGGCCTCATCTCAGTATTATTGTGAATAAACTTCATAAATCTTTTCCCCTTTTGTGGTCATCCTTCTGGGTCCTACCTGGATCAAAATCATATCAGTGCACTTTACCTATGGCCTCACTTGTTTTTTTTTTCTGACGCTGTGCTGGGTTATAAGAATATCACACACTGTCAAATAATTATTGCAGTTGCTCTTTGGTTGAAAGACAATAAAAATGACTGTCCTTTAACCTGCCTCACTGTACAATGTAAAACGGAAGATTAAGAGCAATAATCAAATATTTATCAATGATTATCCATTGAACAGCACTTATTAAACAGTATTACATATGTGAGGGCAAAGAATATCACACTGTGTTTAGCTGGCATAAGACTTAAAGCAGCTCTTGCTGTCCATCCATTAGTCTTTGTTAGCTTATCTATAAGGGTCATACTAGGGCTGTGCAGTCAATAGCCGAAAATTGCAGTAAACCCTAGACAGGTCACCAGTCCATTGCAAGGAAGAGAGGTACAATGATGCATTTACACTTTGATACTCAGGGGTATGTCAATCTGAACATGACTGTTAACCTAACAGTCATGTTTTTGGACTTTGTGAGGACACCAAAGTAAGTAGATGAGGAAGCCTAACATTGGGGCCATTTTGCTGTTTCCTTAGTAATGTCATAAGGCAAGACTTAATAAAAAATGTAAAGGATGTATTCTGTTCTTATATCAATGATTTTGTTCAACATGACTGGAATAAATTCTGTTAATACTTAAAGATGTTTTCTTTCACTTTTTGCACACTTTCTGGGAAACATTCCCTCTCAAATTAAGGATACAGAAGATCTTAATAAGCTGGTCTTGTAAAGTTTGAAATGCTACAGGGAAATGCAGAGCCTAAATCTTCCTCTCTGCTCTGGGTAAGACAGCTGCTCCATCACTTTGATATGGAAACGGTACTACATCTGTCACCAAAGAAACATCCCTCAAGCTGCACAGTCCCACTACAGATCACTCTTACCTACTGTAAAGACAGCATGCTCTCTGTGCAGGCCGTCATCATGATTCTTGAAGTCATGATATTTCTTAAAACACAAAGTCTTATCAATTACAATTGTCTTACTACACTGGCAGATTATTGCGCTTATATTAAGTAGAATCTTCTCAAAAAAAAAAGAGAAATCAATAATCTAACAGAATCTGTTCTATATTATTTCTATATTAATATTAAAGTAAAATCAAAAACACTTTTTGGATATATCTAAGACTGTACGACGTTACTAGAGGGACATCTTATGCAATGACTTTACCTAATATTATATTGGAATTTTTATTAAATATATTTAATTACTACACTGATTGATTAATTAATCAAGACGTATCTGTAGATATAATTTTATGAATAATAAGAATTTAATAGGCTAATATTAAACTAGGGGCAGGGGGGTTCCCCGAATATTAAAAATCACAGATGGGGCCTATATGCAATTATTTTGTCCAGGACCCAGCCTAGGCTGTCAGCATGCCTGCTCAGGATTACAGAAAATGGATGAAGTGGAACAATTCAATTCAATTCAGTCTATTTATATAGAGCCAATTTACAACACGTCATCTCAAGGCACTTTACAGTTCACCAGATCATACAGTCAAATTGATCAAAAGTTTTCTAAGAAAAACCAGTTAACTGCATCGACTCGAAGGAAATTCCTCACACTAAGCATGCTTGTAGTAACAGTGGAGAGGAAAAACTCCCTTTTAACAGGAATACACCTCCGGCAGAACCAGGCTCAGTGTGAGCGGCCATCTGCCGAGGCTAACTGGGGTTCAAGAAGACAGAAGCATTTATACGGAAAGAAGTAGAAATATTAAAGTCAACTCTAAAAGGCAGCCCCATTCAGAAAACACGAAGCCACAAAGATGAGCTCCGAGCCAGCTCCCATGACAGAGGATGAAGAGAGCACATCCAGCCAGCCACAGACAGAGGAACAGGACTACACTGAAAAAACAGGCCGATCTGTAACATCTATGAACAAAGGTGTTGATGGCAATAGCACAGCTGATATTTCTCTCCAGGATGGTGTCACAGCCAAACAAGACGATGCAAAACCACTATGAGAAAAAGCCGAGAGAGCATAACGTTAGAAAATGAACTAACAGATTATGCAGAGCGGAAGAATAAAGATAGAATGAAGCAAAATGATGAAAAAGGGATCCCTATGTCCTCTAGAATTCTAAGCCTATAGCTCTATAGCTGCATAACTATAGAGATAACTTAGGATAACCTGAGCCACTCTAACTATAAACTTTATCAAAAAGGAAAGTTTTAAGCCAACCCACTAGCTCCACAGGAGAGGAGCCTGTTAACTAGAAGATTTACCTCCCATTCAACTTTTATAAATTCATGGAACCACTAGTAAACCTGCAGATTGAGAGCAAAGTGCTCTGTTAGGAATATAAGGAACAATCAGATCTCGGATATAAGATGGAGCTTGGCCATTTAAGGCTTTATATGTGAGAGGGAAGATTTTAAATTCTATTCTGGATTTAACAGGAAGAAAAGAAAAGAAGCCAGGATAGTAGAGATATGATCTTTCTTTTTAATTTCCATCAGAAGTCTGGCTGCAGCATTTTGGATCAACTAAAGGCTTTTAACTGCACTTTGTGGACTTCCTGATAGTAAAGAATTACAATAGTCCAGACTTGAAGTAACAAATGCATGAAGTAGTTTCTCAGCATTACCCCTGGACAGGATACAGTATTTCAAATTTTTTGCAACATTTTACAGATGAGAGCTGGAAATTCTAAAAACATCTTTGATATAGGATATAAATGACAGGTTCTGATCAAAAATAACACCAACATTTCTTTATTATCTGACATCAGTTTAATCCCATGCAAGTGAAGTGACTGGCTAATCAGCTTCTATTTCAAAGACTCTGGTCCAAAGACTATAAATTCTTTTTTTATCCACATTCAGGAGGAGAATGTTAAAAGTCATCTAGATTTTTATATCTTCAAGCCATGCCTGTAATCTATGTAATGGGTGGTATTCAGGGCTTGACTGGGACAAAAAAATCGGCCCTGGCATTTTGGACTAGACTGGCCCCCCTCATTTTTTTTTGGTGTACTGAATGTGTATACCAACTGTGCAATACCTTGAGGCCAGGTTCATGGAAATTAGTGAGAGTGGACACTTAAAATACTTCCAAAATCTTAATTTATTAACACTGTAAAATGTAAGCTCCACCACAGCACAACAACAATTCTTAGATCAGGGAGAGAGAGAGAAATAAGTCACAGTCAACCACACAAATTACGCTACTCTTCTCATGCTCTTCTGTACGCTGGTGCACATGCCTCCAATCAGACATCCTAGTAATAAATGAGCTTGTGTCAGTAGTCTTTCCAAATGCAATACATACAAAACAAAATAAAGCATTTATTTTTTATTTTATTGTTTCTCACAATATGTGAGCCACCTCCTGTTGGTTGCATTTTTAGTGGTGAATACCTTTTTCACAACTGGATTTTTTGTCCTTTGTTGTGGGTGGTGATTCAAAAAGTTTTGTAAAAGACAAGGATCAGGACAGGTAAAGTAATCTATTTCCTCCTGCTCTCTGCTCTCATCTCTTTCGCCATGTCTCTCCTCAGCCGCACTGACATCATGTTCACTGCTCGGTTCGCCCTCGCCTCCAATATAACCACAGACATCCCAAGTTCCAAAAACTTATTTCAGTGAGATGCTTAATGAAGATAAATTGTGCCTTCATCAGTAGCGGATTAGAGATATACAGTGAAGTTTACAAGAGGGCCAATTCAATTCAGTTTGCTTTAGGTAGATATTTCATAATGCAGAAAATAACAATCTTATAGTACAATTTATTTATGATGCTTTATAATAATAATTAGGTGCCATAAAATATTTGCTCATGTGCTTGCATTAATTATCTGTGCCCATGTTTTTATAAAATAAATAATTGCCCAAAATTTTTTTTGCTCAGGTGCTCTGCGCGCTCGCATTTTATTTGGTGCCCTATTGTGCCCCTGTATAGTACTGGGTCAGCTGACGCCCCTGGCGTTGCATGCGCCATACATGCAGTCTATCATTCTTCACCCTCACTAGACATGGATACACTTTCTGCTGCAAAATGAGGTGACTGTAAAAAAGTAAACTGAAACTTATTGGCTTATTTTTCTGACTGATCCAATCAGCCGCCTGGAACGCTGGTTGATCGGAGCATCGCTTTGAACAGATATGCTGCACAGGTTGCACCAGCAACCTCCTCCTCACACCCCGCACTCTCTTGTTGTTGTCTGCGCAATCACAGTAGTTCTAATCCACACATGATGCATGAATTATTGTATTGCCTGCCCGCTCTCACTCGCATTAAAAAAACATCACCTTGCAGAGTCTAAAATCCGGGATAATTTATCTGACTCGCGGGCATCCGTGAACAACTATCGATATCAGGGAGACTCCCGAAACTTCCAGGAGACTTGGGATGTCTGCAACCACCACCACCATCATATTTTACATCAGACACCGGAGCAGATGAAGGGCCTGCTGTTGGGAACATGTCAGTCAGTTTGACACATTTCGCAGCGTCCGTTTGAAGAACTTGTTTCTTTTTGTCTCTGCGCCTCCCTTGTGTTTCTTATCCATTACTACTGTGAACACCGCTGCACAAAGTTCCAATGAAGAGTGAAGGTATTTTTCTACTTTATGATTGGCCTAGCCCTTTAGACTGTGAGGGATGATAACCAATGGGCTGCAGTAGCCTGTGGTAAGGGCCGGACAGACTCTTGCGCTGCTGATTTTATTTTTCTGCATGCATTATGCAAATATAACGAGGCCGATATATAATAATGCCCGGTACGCCTGATTACCAGTCCATGCCTGGTGGTACTCCACAGGTAACCCTTTAGCATGAGGAAGATTTGTCATTAACATGAAAAAACTGAAATCGATCAGATAGCTAAGATTTAAAGCAGTTTAATGCTGTTCCATTAATTCCTATAAAATATTCAAGTCTTTCTAAAATAATATTATGATTAACGGTCATGATCTATCCTGATAGCTCACCTTATTTGTTCATTTCACTCACCTGCCTAACTCTGCATGGTTTTCTAATTAGCACTCATCTCATCCACCTGCGTCTGTCCCTTTATATTCGGTTCAGCCCAAGATTTCAGGGCCAGATCATAGTTTTTGTTTGTTTTTGTTTTGTTTTGTTTTTGCTGTCTTTTTATGTCCTGGTTCCCGGTGGCCAGGGAGAGAGTGTTTGTCCTGTCTTTTGATAATTTCCTGATCCTTCTCCTCAGAGCCCTTAGGGTTTTGGCTCGGAACGCGGAGAGGGTCAGAACCCCGTCTGCCGGGGTTCCTGGACCAGCCCCGGAGCTCACAGCTCAGTTTGAATACCCGATCCGGTCCAGTCAGCGGCCCAGCAGACCCCCATCAAAGATTTTGAAAGCTGTCTTCGGTTAAATGCTTAGAGCAAATGAACAGCTGAGCATCAAACAGGGATCTTATGATACACAAAAATAATCCATGCCTGACGAGTCTTTAGATCCTTGGGAAGACTGTGAAAAATTTCCACTTTCTTCATGCAGCCTGGAGCACTTAGATTTATTTGTCATTTTGTTTACACACGTGTAAAACAAATAGAAATTTTGTTTGGAACAGCTCTCTGGACAATTTCATCTTTTTTTAAAGTGCAGCCTTGAAAAATAGTATATAATATATATATAAATTATAACGTATATATAAAAACAGTAATATAAACATATGACTAAATTTACAGTTGTGATTAGTGGTGAACCTGGGACGCGGTCCTGTGTCATCAGGGTGAACAGCAGGGGGCTCAGGACGCAGCCCTGAGGGGAACCTTTGCTTAGACTGATGACATCAGAGGTGTTCTGTCCAACCCGGACTGACTGAGGTCTGTTGGTGAGGAAGTCTAGCAGCCAATTGCGGAGGGGTGTATTGAATCCCAGCTGTTTCATTTTGCCCATTAGATGCTATGGGATGACTGTGTTGAAAGCTGAACTGAAGTCCAGGAACAGCATCCGCACATGGGTGTTCTTCTCCTCCAGGATCAGGTGGAGAGCAGCAGAGATGGCGTCCTCAGTGCAGCGGGTGCGTCGGTTGGCAAACTGGTCAAATGTTGGCGGCAGACTGGAGACGATGTGTTCTTTAACCAGCCTTTTGAAGTACTTCATCATAATTGGAGTCAGTACGACATTGAGTGAGTTGACCTGAGGCTTCTTTCGGACTGGAATAATGGTGGCAGACTTGAAGCATGCTGGTGCTATGGATTGGTCCAGCGAGGTGTTAAAAATGTCTGTGAGGACACCAGCCAGCTGATCTGCACACTCCTTATACACCCGCCGAGGTATGTTACCAGGCCCTGCGGCCTTCCTTGGACTGACTCTCCTCAGAGTTTACTTCACTTCAGCTAAGTCCAGGTTTAGTGTCTCCTCTCCCTGGTGTGGAATGGCTCTCACTGCTGGAGTGCTGTTTAGTGCCTCAAACCTTCCAAAGAAGTTGTTCAGTTCATTTAGGGAGTTAGTGTTTGCTGCATCTACCGGGGGGGAGGGTTTGTTGTAGTCTGTGATCATCCACCTGGTGTTGCTATTGGAGTGGAAAAGATCCTGGATTTTCTGGCTGTGGTTCTGCTTTGCTGATCTGATGGCACGTTTTAAGTTGGCATGTGCTGTTCTCAGTGCCTCTTTATCACCAGATTTGAAAGCTGAGTTCCGTGCTTTTTGCGATTTCCGAACTTATCCATTTATCCAGGGGGGTTGGTTGGCCCAGGTGGTGATGTTCTTTTTGATGCTGACGTCCTCAATGCATTTGTTAATGTAGGCTGACACAGTCAAGGCATACTTATCAATATTTAATAAGTTGTCATATGTTGCTGCAGCCTTGAAGATGTTCCAGTCAGAGCATTCAAAACTGTCTTGGAGTGTCTCCATGGCACCCTCAGACCACACTCGGAACTCTTTAACTATTGGTTTATGCTGCTTTGAATGCATCTTTGATGTCAGAGTAAATCAGGTCTAAAGTGTTTTCACCCCGAGTTGCAAAGTCCACATGTTGATAGAAATGAGGGAGAACAGTCTTCAAGTTAGCCTGGTTAAAATCCCCAGCAATGATGAAAACACCCTCTGTGTATGCAGATTGGAGCTCAGAGATAGCCTGGTATAGACTCTTCATGGCCTCTTTTGTGTTTGTGCTTGGGGGCACGTAAACAGCAGTGATGCTAACCACACTGAACTCTCTGGGCAGATAGAACGGTCTGCAGTTCAAATACTCAATGTCTGGAGAGCAGAAGCTAGCGACTGATCTAGCATTTTTAAACCAGCTGTTGTTGATGTAAATACATAGCCCACCACCCCAAGACTTACCGCTTAGTTCTTTGTTCCTATCGGTGCGGTATAGCGTTAGCCCCTCCAGGCTAATAGCATTGTCCGGTATTGTTGGATGCAGCCAAGACTCCGTCGGAATGATGCTGCAGCAGTTACTAATCTCCTTTCTTGAAGACAGTTCCAGTCGGAGATTATCCATTTTGTTATCCAACGAGCAGTCGTTGGAGAGCAGGATTGATGGAAGCGGAGGTCTGTGGGGATTTCTCTTTAGCTTCGCAGTTAGCCCCCCTCTGCATCCTCGCTTTCTCCGTCTCGCACATCTCTTCCTTCGGCAGTTACGTTCTGCTGTTGTTTTGTTTACATCCGTCTGTAGCACTCCGCAGCTTAAAACATTTTGTGACCGTAGCTCCAGCAGGCGTTGGCGATCATAGATGCGAGTTTGATGTGTAGTCTCTAACGTATTAACGTATAGGGAACACACCAGAAACTGCCTGCTATGTATTTCTTGTAGAAGTAAACCCAACTATAGGCTAAACATCTAAACTGGTGACTTACATCTACCTCCATTCATCTTCTTGGGCCAGTGAACCCAGGGCTGGTCTGTATGTCAATTTCGGGGCGTGACAAAAGTACAGGCCAGAACCAAATGAGGCAACATCCCAGAATTGACGTCAATTCAGGGCTTCGTTTCAATTTGCCCGTTTTATGGTGGAAGTTTAAAATTAGGAGATTTGCAGAGAGAGAAGGTGTCCATGGGGTTTGAACTTCACTGTATGTCCATTTCGCCCGCTGAACTGTTGTTATCCATCTATGACAATGTTTTGCATTCTATGACCCCTTTAACGTAAACGTGACAAAAACAAAGAAAACCTAGAGTGTTTAAAACTGACGTTTCTTTGACAAATCTAAAAAGTTGCTTGAACTCACCCAATAATAACTAAAATTACACTATAAGTTATTTCACATAACAGTGTATCCTAGCCAATAGTCAACCTATGTTTCCTCCCATAGCATTTATTTTGAAATATATTCTAGAATAAGGACTACCTTGCCCGAACCTGTTTGAGTGGGTGTTTTGAACTGTCCTTCAATAGAGACAATTTTCTCTTTAGCAAACAGCAGTAAAAAAGCACAACAGGGGCCCAATCTGCAGTGGAAAAATGCACAAAAGGGCTGTCTGTCCAAAAGATATACTGTGTGGTACCTCCCAGAGAAAAATTTTAAAATTTTCTAAAAGTTGTGAATTCAACAAAGGGACCATTTTATGTTTTGTAGGGCTCCCTCTGCTTTTTGACAGGGCATTTTCCTCCAAAGATTTATTGAAATATGTTTTCAGCAAACAAAGATCAAAACAGGAAGTTTGAATTCTAAATGTACATGGTTGTTTGCTGGCCTTTGTCCTGAAGGCACAAACATGATGAAAAACTGCAATAGAAGATGGTAAATCAATGTATGACACAAGCTTTAGTAGGTAAGGTATGTGAGGGGCATAATAAGAGGAGACCCAGGCTTGTAATAGACCGGTATCCTAATGGTGTATCCTGTCTCTGGACCACTAAACGACTGATGGATGTTCATCTGTAGTTATCTGCCCTGGAAAAGAGGCTGATGGTGGGAAAATTTGAAAACTGTCACCTGACCAGTTTGGTAAGCATGTTGCCATTGTTTTAAGGTTATTGGCCCAAAT
>NW_015150903.1:302813-313822 GCF_000732505.1 Cyprinodon variegatus | reverse complement strand
CCTCAGCAGAGGCTGGTTCGAGGAGCAGCTTGAGAAACCAGCGTGAATCCAGGAAGGAGGTTCTCTTGTCCAGCTAAGTAACACTGAGGGGGGGTGAGGGGACTGCCAGAGCATATTCTGAGCATCAGGAATTCAGGAACCAGTCCTCAGAGCATGGAGACTGACAGGTGAGTAATCCAGAGCACAACTAACTGAGGGAGACAGGAGACAAGTTAGAACCAGGTATCCAGGACATCAGACAAACATGAACAAAGATCTGTCTGCAGGACAGAGGCCTTGGCGTAGCACAACGGTTTAACACTCTGGCGTCCTTCAGCTGACCGAATGCTCCACTTAAGCTCAGCAGAGCAGCCTCAACGAGTGGGCCATGCCCACCTGTCAACAACAACCACCTGTGGAAGAGAGTGAGCAGAGCACAGAGCACAGGATCCTGACACATGTATTCTAGCCTTGTGTTGCAAGGCTTGCTCATTTCTTTGTGGGAGGCTCAAGGTTAGGTTATCTGGAAATATCTGGAAAGCATCATGGAAAGGGAGGTCAATATGATTTTTTAAAAAAGGTCTCAAAGATTATTTTAGCATACATGGGTGACAATAGAGAGGTATTCAGTATTGCAAATGTTCTGTTCTGACAATGATATACAATTTTATGAAAATATTACATAGAGTTTTTCTATGCAAACCTTCATTTTCACATGTGTAAAATATCGGAATAATATAAACAACCACTTTTGGCATTTATTTTAGCATATTTAGTTACGTTAACACAATTGTTTTATGTCCTAACCTGCTAAAATGAAAGAGTTGTGTTAAAGTAAATAAATATGATTAAGTAAATGCCAAAAATGGTTGCATTATTTATTTATTTATTTATTTATTTATTTATTTATTTATTTATTTATTTATTTATTTATTTATTTATTTATGTTTTAGTGAACAAACCCAATTGGAAAGCTTGTTTTTTATATATATACAAAACATATATTTTTTAGAAAGAAAAACCTAACAGAATACACTTGTTAAACTTAATAAGATTAGGAGTCTAACTGTGTCCAACTGTATCAGATACTATAATCATTTCTAAAGGAAGAAAGACAATAGTGCGGAAAGTTTTGGAGATATCGTTCATATCTCACCTTTATCCACCTGTCCATCTCCTTCTCCTTCCCCTTGCTCTCATTCTCGCTGACAGAAATACATTAACCAGGACCGGCCTGCCTTGAAGTTCCTCCCGTAGCAGCTGCTGTCTCAAACACTTTATTGAATTATCGAACAGAGGATATATATGACAAATGGAGTCAACAGAATAGCTTTTTGGTTTACATCCCTATCCAAACACACAGTGTTTACTCCAGGAAATCAAAGTATAAATCTGTTTCCTGCCCATGAGCAGATCGATAGTGTGCTAAAGATATCTTTGGGTGTCTGTCAGCAAACCCAAGAGTCATATAGTATTGGCCATAGAGACTTCTCTCATCAGTTGCTTTACTGCAAAGCCCAGACCTTGCTGTCGTTGAACTTTGACCATATTTTAATACATATCTCTTGTCTTTCTCATATTAACATTAAGATTTTTCTGAGTAATGTGAAAGGCATGGAAATAAGGGGCAACTTATCTGGGTAAAGGTAGGGGATGGAGGGTAAAAAACCTAACTGAGGTCTCGACAGCTTGAAAACAGGCTTAGGAAACATTTATGTTGATGCAAAAATAAAAATCAAGGCATGGATTTAAATCCAAATGAGCTGATGTGGCATTAGGTTAATCATGTGTTCACACTTCAATACCTGCTGTATAATTTTATTACAATTATTTTTCAGAAAAATAGAGGGCCATTAGAGACTCAATGTCAGGTGTTGCATAGTCCTTCTGCAATGTTGGCACAGTCATTTGAAAATAATTTTGATACATATGAGCAGACTGCTTTAGATACAAAAATACATATACATGAGTACTGTAAATTTAATCATTGGTTAAAAAAAAAAAATCTGTCAATGATAGATGTAGTCATTTATCATTGACAGATTTTTTTTTTTTTTGCATGTCGTTTTATTTGTTTGTTCGTTTTTTTTTTTTATCTGAAACATTTAATGATACTGTCAGATTATTGGATGTTGAGGACCCAATTGTAGAGCTGAAGAGGCAGAGATGATTTCTTGCAAAGTTTAATGAAGAAGTAAAAACAGAAGTCATAATCCAGAACTGATCAACAACAAACTTAGGAACTAAAACTTAAGCAATATCTTAGATAGGAATAAACCTAAGGAATGGGGGAATAAATCCAGCAAACAGTAATTGCAGAAGAGTATATATGCCAAACAGAACAATTAATGGAGTAATCAACTGACTGGGAGCAGGTGTGGACAGAAGGATCCAGCGATCTAAGAGAAAGGAGAGTGGAACAAGGGGGAAACATAAAGTAAATAAATAAATAAAACAGTGCTTAAATATAACTAGAAAATAACTTGTATTACCCTAAATGGAAATGAAAATAATGACTTAGAAAACACATAATGACATGAATCAAAGGGTAAATGAAAACCCAAGTGAAAACTTAAACAGAGCCAAAAGGTCCAGAAAGGACAGAATCATAACAGATACAGAAATTTTGACAGATGGACAAATAGATGTTTCAGTTACACAACTGCCTGCTGAAGCAGTTGGCTCCTGTACTGTAGAGATCTGTTTTCTTATGCTAGAAACAAAATTGTTTCCAAACCTGCGTGAAGAATGTGGAAGACAGACTGGGCTTTCTCTTGGTATTTATTTCTTGAGCAACAAGCGGTCACCTGAGGAGGTTAAAACTTATTAGACTCTCAAATCTGTTGGAATTCCTCACTCTAGTCATTCCTTAGGCAGATCAGAAGTCTGTCAGCACAGTGCTGCAATTTTCATATTCTGTCCAGAGATGAAAAGTGCAGAGCTCTTATTGTTTTGTTTTTTACTGTAGAGCTGCACTTGTTACTATGCATAAAATGCAAAGTCTTTAGCTCTGTTCTGCACATATAAATGTGATACTTGCAAACAAAGGGCTCCCTCTGTGTCATTACATCTCTGGACAAGTCAGCATGTTGATTACTTTACTCTTTGGTACACCAATAGAAACTTCGACTTAGACTCCCAGTGTGCCTCATTAGATGCTGCCATTTCAGCACCATCCCTTGTTAATCACCAGTCGTGATTTAATGAATAGGTGGATAAAGTTGAGATATTCATCATGGTTAAGATTAACAATGGAAACATTTGCTTAGCGAAGAAACACACTGTGGTGTTAAGAGAGAAAGATATTTCAGTAGCTTTTGTTTTCACTAATACTTAACCTATGTTTTGCTCTTACTTTAAAATGATTGACTGAATTTATAGAAAAACGCTTTATGGAGGGAGAATATACACAAAGATCTTATTTATAGAAAGATACTTGCACCCGTAGCAACCTGTAAAGGTGTTTGAAAATGATTTTTCACTGGTCATTCAATGTTGTAAAATGGTGTTTCAGCTCCTTTGCTTCCAGAGCTATATCAGGACAGTACATTTTTTTTAAATGGCAATTAAACTTTTGATTTAAGAAGGTGCCCGGCACCAGCAAGTGCAGTAAGAACATGAAGAGCAAATTGTGCTAAAGTAATCACTTAAGTTGCAGACATTGTTGCAATCATGTCACATTGGTCTTATGTAGTAGTCAAAATTCTTATGCCCTCTGCTTTAAATGTTCTTGTGTAAAAAAAAATAGGAAAAAAAGGGTGGAAGTTCTACCTGAATTTAAATGGAGTCATTGAAAGGCTGTCATGCATTCTTTAAGGTAAATTTTAAAAAAAGAATAATTTTAACATTAATCTATGTTAATAAGACCTTTATTACCGTACATACTGTTGATCTGTGTTTTAATTAAGAGTAATCTTAATTTGACTGTGCTTTGCTGGAGACATCCATGTTTTTCAGAGAATATGCAATATATGTAGTCCCAGTGCTGTATCAATTGTTTGTCACAACAAGCTATTATCCAAGTCATTTTGAAAAAAATCTTCTTTGAAATGTTTGCTACATATTACGTGTTTTTTCTCTTGCCAAAAGTTCAATGGCAAATCCTCCCTCTTCAAGCTGGCAATGCGGTGACAAACACATGGTGGATCATTAACCAGAAAGGTGAAATAACTTTTTTTTTCACTTTTACCCAATGTTTTACAGCATCCAACTGCCATGCACATGGGCAATGTCAGTTTAACTATAGCTCTCGCAAATTTCAATGGTCATCTCGAAGTCGAAATTGTAGAAATAATTGTTGTTGATGGCAGGCGTGTCTAGTTGTTCCAATTGATTATGCTTGCAAAGTGGGGAGAATCGTGCTAGGGTTACTGCACCGTGACGTTACTGCCGGAAGATATCAGGAGGTGTTACTACGGTATATTTGGGCAAAAATTGTCGGTCCCAGACTCAGTGATCGCATTGAAAATATAGTTTTAATTTTTTTACTGATTAACGCTAAATTCATGAAATAACCATGAATGTATTATTTTAAGGTATAAATAATGATCCATTGATTATTCCTTGCTGACCAGACTTTTCCTTTAATACATTTATGTTTGAAGGCATTTGAATTTCTCTTGTAAGGCCTGTCTCTAAAAATGTGCTCAAACAAAAAGTTTGAGCACATTTTAAAGGGTTTTGCATCTGAAATTCCCTGGCTTTGATAGAAAAGTTCTTCAAAAGATTCAAAGAAAGGTTTCATCACAATGTATCACTTGGATTCAAGGATTTATTGATATAACATTTCAGTCATTATGACCTTCATCACACATCTCTGCCCTACAAATATACATTCCCGCTGGGTAAAACTGACCACTGTGGGAAAAGGAGATCTCGAACTTAAATAAGTCTCTGAGAAAGTGATAACATTCAACTGACAGATACATCACAGAATATTACAAGATATGAAAAAAATGTTTATCAACATTTAGAATTATAAAAAAAAAAAAAAAAGCTGTAATCCCTAACATGAAAAAAAGTAAAATTTATAAATAGGGGCAACCATGCCAATAGTTGTAACAATTTTTCTTTAGAACTATTAAAGGGATTCAACCAACCATCAATAATTTTAAAGAATTAACATCTTTTTTGAGAAGAAGACAAGCAATCTTTTGCAGTTTGTTTAACAGCCTCTGGATACGCCAGAAAAAGCAAAGATACCCCAGAAAAAGACTGCAAAAAATACTCCCTACACATAGCTATTTCAGAAAATAGCAGGTATTACAGTCACAACAGAGAGAAAACAAATCCCCTCTGCAACATTGCACTTAGTGACAAGTGTGCTTCCCTTCTTTTTAGAAGCAAGTAGACTATGCCTCTAGGTGGCAGTAAAGCCTCTTCATTCCCACAGAAGAAAAGGAAGGCAACATGAGGTTTCATTTCATTTAAATGAACAGGCACTGGATAACTCTTGTCCTTGCGATGTATAGCACTCTTTTGTTCACTAATATGGTGTTTAAAGGCACCCTGTGTAACTTTTGGCCACTAGGGGTGCTATACCTGTAACTGCATGTATTTTGCTTCTGCTAAACATCAAAAATAATAACAAAGATATATGACTGTATACTAGGATCAAAGTTTTAAATGACCAGTCTAATAATAAAGTTGAGAAAAGAGAGTCGATTTTACATCCAGTTAAACTCCTTTCCAAGATCGACTCTTTTCAGCCTCCTCAGAAGGTTTCAACTTTTCCTTGCCTCAACCATGACCAGTAGTCAAGCAGGTGGAAAAATAGTAGAGCAAAAACTCCATGACTATATAAGAGCCTGTGGCCGTAAAGCATTGATAGTGTCAAGCGCTGTATGTATATTGGCCTAAAGAATCATTTAAAATAACTCATATGCATCAACTCTTTAGGTCACAAAGTCAGCGGTGTGGCTTGCCTTTGCCACATGGAGAAAAAATAATTTAAACTACGCGAGTGGTCATTCAACCAATACTTTTTATAGGAAACTTTATTTCTGGTGAGAGGATGAGAGGAATACAGTGCCTTGCAAAAGTATTTGGCCTCCTTGAATTTTTTGACCTTTTGCCACATTTCAGGTTTCAAAAAAATTATTTAAATGATATTAAAATTTTAAAAAGTGGGTCACAATCATGAAGTAGAGCTAAATTTATTGGATATTGTACATTTTTTTTAAACAAATAAAAAAGTAAAGATTGGGATGGCAAAATGTATTGCCCCCTTTACTTTAAGTGCAGCAAACTCTCTCTAGAAGTCCAGTGAGGATCTTTGAATAACCCAGTGTTGGCCTAAATGACTGATGATGATAAATAGAATCCAGCTGTGTGTAATCAAGTCTCAGTATAAATGTGTCTGCTCTGTGATCGTCTCAGAGGTCTGTTTAAAGCACAATGAGCATCATGAAGAACAGGGAACACACCAGGCATGTTCGAGATACATTTGTGTAGAGATTTAAGGCCGGATTCTGATACAAAAAGATTTCACAAGCTTTAAACATCTCAAGGAGCACTGTGCAAAGGATAATATTGAAATGGAAGGAGTATCAGACCACTGCAAAGCTACAAAGACACACCCATCCATCTAATTGATTGATGAGAGATGCAGCCAAGAGGCCCATGATCACCCTGGACTAACGGCAAAGATCTACAGCTGAGATGAAGGATTAAATGTCATTAAAAATAAAGGCACTTTTCTAAAGAAGGAACTGAGTTTTAGGTCAGCTTTAAATATATTACAGTATTTCATAAATGTGGATTTAATGACATAACTACAATGAGAGTAAGTCGTGACACATCACTGAAAGTTCTTTTTCCTACTTTTCTTTAACAAATAATTTTTTGATTTATTTAGAACTGAGTTGTAAGCTTGGGCTATCCACTCTGTGGGATAGCTTTGTGCCAGACATTTTAATTTTATTTAAGAATACTTTTAAAAAAAATCTGTGTTTGACAAACTCCCCTGACTTTCTTCAAGGGAGTGGCATGTGGACTAGTGCCTTGCAAAAACAATTTCTTTGTCTCCTTTCCATATAAAGAAATCCGTAGTTTTCTTGTGATTATAATCCACATATTAAGTACATTTGCTTTTTCTTTACTAAAGTCATATGTGACATTTAAATTTGTTGAATATGCCAAAGAAATATTTTGCTTCCTCGATATCACCTTGGAAAATGCAAAAGAAGCATAGATATATCTATAGTATTTTAGCAGTCTGGGCAAGTATCAATTGGTGTCAGGGTTAAAAAAAATTTTAAAAAGGGGGAAAAAAACTTGTATAAATTGGTATCATTTAGGTGCAGATATAATGCCAATACTTGTCTCTCTATGTTTGTAGAGAGACTTTAGACATCTAAGGCCAATAAGAAAATATTCTCCCATAGACAAGTTACACCAGATATCTCATTCAGGAATTCTGTTGTATCTCTTATATGCAGGCAGTGTCTTTAGTGATTAGCGAGTCTATTCTATTTATGCAACTATAGGGTGGCCAGGTGAATTACTTAAATATTAATGCAATTTAGTAAACACATGGAAACTGGTTTTATGGGGTGCTAATGGAAAAGAAAGTCAAATTCTGATTTGACTTCTGACTTTTTGTCGTCAGAAGGTGCCATCGTTTTCCTTCAAATCCTTTATTGCTGCCTTTTCCCCTTTTGATACGTTTTCAGCGCAAACTCTGTTGCTGCTCATATTTAAAGATAAAATATTTACTAGATTCATTTAAAGTTCAGCCTGGGAGTCTTCTATGTAGTAAAAGATAAATTACTGCTCAACCCATTTAATATATTGTATGCAGAACATATACACAAACACAAAAGCATATATGTATAAATGTGTATTTATTTACTATCAAGGGGTTCATGAAAATCTGTTTTGTATTCAATTATTCATTTAGAAAACACTGATGTTGTGATTAATAAGTTTCCTATTCGTATAGTCTTATTAGTGTAGATTTAAGCTGAATTGGTTTTGGCACCTAAATATTTTTGGCCACTTTCGGTACACATTGGTCCCCACCTGGCCATTCCCAACAAAAAAGTCTTGATCTGCCACAGAGTCAGAAAATTGTAGAATTAAGCAGAAGGAGGATCAGACAGATGGGAGTCTGGACAGAGCCCAGACATCCAGCACTCCTTTGAACTCCCCCTGTAACACCTAAAATGTTGTATTTCCACCTCTGTCATTGAATTCTCTGCTTCTATGAGTTTGTTCTCAGCTAAGTGTCAGTGGAAGATCGTGGTCCTGTTTATGCTAGGATAGCAGCAGATGGGATGAAGTTGTTTTTGTGGTGGAATGTTATGGTCCTGATGGAACATAGTTTTCTGAGTCTGAAACAGTTTGTGGACACAAGGATGGACTCAGAAATGTTAATTTAGAACATCACTGTTTTTGGCAAGCTGAAATTGAGCTGCTGCAGGAAGTCTATCCTCTTCCATGCCTTCTTGGTGAGGAAAGTGGCATTCCACTTGTGATCCTAAGGGATGATGGTGCTAAGGATGCAGAGGTAGACCAAAAGGTGACTACAATCTTCCACCTTTAAGCAGACTCATACCACTCAGAAACTAGCCCAATATGGGTGGTGTCATCTGCAGACCTCAGAAGTTTGAAGAACTGGTGACTGAAGATGCAGCTATTAGTGTGAAGGGGAACGATCAAAGGGAAAAGAACACAACCTAAAAGAAAGCTTTCCTGATAGTCCTGGACCCGGAGACAGGTTTTCTTAGCCTGACGTGCCACTTTGATGACTAGGTAGTTATGTGTATTCTAAATGGACAACAAGCTGAGTTCAGGAGAGTTTTGGGGCATGGTGTGGAAATTATCATTTGATCCTCAGTGTGAACAAAACAAGGGAGATAATTGCAGATTGCAAGAAATAGGAATAAGTCAAACACTATTACCATAATGTGACCTGAAAGGAGGTGATGGAGGAGTACCTCAGTGTTCACCTGGACAACAGATAGACAGGAGACACAACTGTGAAGATTTTTACAAGAAAGGACATGGCAGACTGTAGATTTTGAGAAAGCTTATGGGTTATTCAGTGTTTGCAGTATATCTTCTATGTCTGTTGTGGAGAGAATGGTGTCTTCTTCCATTATCTATTGGCATAGTGGCATCAGACCAATTTACTTCACTAAGCTTAACAAGCTAATAAAGATGTGTTCTCAGAATCCCTCTGGAACTTCTTCAGATCATTTTACAAAGAAAAAAGTTACTATGTTATATGACCAGACCTCAAAAAAAAAAAAAAAAAAAAAAAAAAAAAATGGGACAACTAGAATGTTTATGTGGGCCAGACATGGCTTACACTCAAAATCCTTCTGATGTCATCCCTCTTCCTTCCCTTTAACCCATCATCCTTTCTTATCCACACTTATTTATCCTAGTCTCCTTTCTTTTTTTTTGCAGGCATCATCTGGCTGGTCCTTAGCTGACTTGGGAAGGCCTTATGCAGGAGACTTTACCCCTGAGTCTCTTCCTCTTAAGCCTTCAGATCCTAAAAAAAAACAAGTTTTAACAACAACTAATCTCCCTTTGGGGCCAATTAAGTATTTTTTTTTTAAATATATTTTGAATTTGAAGACAGTTTGGTACCTGTAAATCATTAATCTGTTTAAAATATATTGAATAGGCTTGCTGGTGGCGATTTGTTTTTTCATTATCAATATCTTTGTAGTAAAAGATGACAGACTATTTTATGTTTAAATAAAAGTTATTTTCAGAAAAAAATCCAAAGTTTAGTATATACTTCTAAAGTGGGCATTCTATTTTGCAAGAAAATGTGTTTTTTTTCCTTGCCAGTTGTCTCATTCAAGGACAACCTGCTCACCTGTGTTTGATCTCCTCAGAGAAGAATTTCCCCAGTGACAGCGCTGACCTCAGTGCAAATGCAAATGAACATGTGGCACATACCACCTCAAGATCAAGACCTTTGCTTCTTTTGGTTTAAACATGAGTCCTCATTTTAGCACCTAGTGTTGTCTTTGTTTCTTTGGTGGTTTTATGTTGTCAAATATGTCTAAAAACATTTTTTGTCTTCTCAGCTGACTTCTAGCAGCACCCTGTCAGTCACAGGGTGAATGTGGCAGATCATAAATCTCCCTGACCTTCACAAGAACAGCTCCCTAGTGATTAGTATTCCAATATTTTAGTGTTCACAGAGAGTGGAGAGGTTTTTTCCACAATCCAGGTTGGATAGGTCCAAGTACAGTTAAAATTTTATATTGTTCACACGCTAATTTAATCTCTTTGAGCTCTTTCACTGCCCACAAGAGATGTATTTTCTGACATTTTTGATTTTAAGAGCACACTTTTAAGCCAATTCCTCCATGGCACTTTAGTCCTTTTAATCTTGGTGATAATGTGGCATATCCCCACCTAGAAAAGCACACTAATTATTTCTCAGCACAATGGAATAATGCTGGACTTAATGTCACATTATCACTTATTGCAACAAGATAAGGAAACTCTTTGGGAGCTGTACAAAACATGAAGTGAAATCATTATCCCACAAGTGTCAGGGAGCTGACTGGGGAAATTGCATTAAAGAAATTACAATGTACTGTAGTGGTATTGAAATATACATATTTCAACACCAATAGTTTCCAGGTGAGAGGTTCTGGTTGGGTAAAGTAGGTGGGGTAGACAAGAAGCTGCTTCCAGCTGGATGGATGTCTTCCTTGGGCTCCCATTGTGCGGCTGGCGTCTTGCGGATTCTGGCAGTAAATGGGCAACAAATAAATCAGTGTCGTGCATGCTGCTCTTACTTCCTGGTGGTAGGTGTCATCTCTCTCTGCACTATAGCTGTTTTTTTGTCAGAAAGTCGAAACTCAGGTGTGATCGTAGGTGAAACACCACTGTGCTGCTCTCCTCCTCTTCCTCCTGGTACAAGTGGCAGGTAAGGATTTAACGCTCATTGTAAGCTCCAGGTTGTTGCAGTTTTTAAAAGGTGAATAATTGATTTTCCTACACTCACCGGCCACTTTATTAGGTACCCCATGCTAGTAACGGGTTGGACCCCCTTT
>NW_015150903.1:292812-301823 GCF_000732505.1 Cyprinodon variegatus | reverse complement strand
TTTAATCATGTAAAGCACTTTGCATTGTCTTTGTACTGAATTGTGCTATACAAATAAATTTGCCTTGCCTTCCCTTGCCTTGTTGTGATATTAATTTCAATGCCCATACAGGTAGGATGGTTGAACATGGTTGAAAAGCATATTACAGTTTAATATAGATCTTTTGTTTTAAAACCAAAGTTTATCTGGAAGAATTTAGGATAGGATCAAATTAGCTTTTCACTAATTTAGAGAAATTGGAATGTTTTTAGACCATTTCACAAAGCAAATCCATGAGGTGAATAAAACATTATTTTGCCAAATGATGTTTTATTAAATGATTTGCTTAGTCAAGAACCAATAACCTTTAGTAAAATGATTCTTTACCCTCTTTGAAATAGCAAGCAGTGAATAGACATCAGGATTCCACTAAATGACTGGTTCCCAATGTCCAAGAACCATGATCATGGCATATGGCACAACGTGTGGCAACGGTGTCTTCCTCTTCTATGTGCCCTGATTCCTGAGCTTGGGTTTTCCCACTGTGTTTTGTGCTTAGAAGGTTTTTTTTTTTTTTTGTTTGCTGTGTTTGGTGGATGCCGTCCCTACAGTGGCACCTTTTGCCAGTAAACTCAGCTATTGTAGTTTATTTTGTCCTTTGTTATTATAAAGAATTGGTTTTTAAGTATTTCAAAAAGAATTTAATAAATGATTTGTAAATTTGAAACTGTCTCAGATGTCTCAATCCCTACATAACTGAACCTGTTTGCCTTAAAAAGATGGTAACATTCCCTGAGTGAAATTCCCAGGGTGGCGTTGTTGAGCAATTTTTTGGTTTAAAAATGTTTTAATTGCATTGAATTTCTGAATTTCCCATAATATAAAGAACCTATATTTAATTTATAAGTGTTTATTTTGTAAAGTACACGTTTAATTACATGTTTATATATTTTTTAAATCAACCAAATTACTCAATTTTTAGTAATTTTACAGCATCTTCCCTATAATGTGAACTTCTACCTTGCTTGCTGCTAATGTCCCTAAAATTTCCACACCATAAGGCTCTAAACGGTATTTAAATTATATCCTATTAATATTTGTAGTGACAAAGGTGAAAGAAGTGGAAAGGGCAAGAGTTATAAGGGCAAGGAAACAACTCCAACAAACATTATCAACGATCTAGCCCCAATAGCTGGGCTGAGCCGAATATAAAGCAGCAGACGCAGGTGGATTAAATTAGCGATGATTAGAAACCAGGCAGAGTCAGGCAAGTGAGTGAAATGAAAAATTAGGTCAGTTTTAGAGTGGATCATGACAACCTAAGTTTTTCTTTTTAGAATTTTGTTTTTAGAATAACTAGAAAACCATTGCTGAGCAAACGCCTTGAAATATTCTGATAGAAGCTAAAAGCTATGTAGGAGACACAGAAAACTTTAGGAAAAGTCGATACAGGTCAGATCATGACAAAAATTTTGGCCTACATTCAAATTGAAATGTGTAGTAGAAATAAAACACTACACTCCAAAAAACACCATAACAATCGAAAAACATGGTGATGGCAGGATCGTCCTGCAGGGATGCTGTTTCTTTTAGCAAAGACAGGAAAGCCGGGGAGATTAATCAAAATCAAGAGAGAGCGCATGTTGGAGGAAAAAAAAACACTGCGGCAAACAACCCTAACATAGTGCTGAGTTTAAAATAGTTTGTTTTGGATTAAAGCATACTATCCATTTTTCCTTACTTACTTTATCTTTGCAACATCTCAGGTGATAGGACTGCTGTTTATCTAGTGGTCAATGGACATTTGTTGGGGTACACCTCAGACATGATTCTAGGCAATTAGAGGATAATACAGAGACAAACTTTGACAGCAACCATGCATAAACATACTTACACCTACCCTTTCTTTAGGGTTGGGGGTTTCTTCACATATTTAGCAGCTCACTTGACATTAAGCACGAGACATTTCAAAATATTAATACAACTTGATATGTGCATAAAAGGAGAGAAAAGAAAAAAGATTATATCCAACCATTTCCATTTCTATTTCCATATACAAACTGGGGTTCCTGGTTAAGTGAGTAGCATGAAGGAAAAGTAGGCAGGGTTTTTGCTTTCTGCACCTGTAGTATCCACCTCCGCCTGTGTAATATTTTTCTATTTGCTACAACACCAGGAAAAAGGCTCAGGTAAAATGATTCTGAATATATCAAATAATATTGCAAGTATACAAATGTAAATATTGAAAATTGATTAGAACCTAAAGTTCCTAAATTGTAGCTACTCAAAGGAAGTATAGACCGCATTATCAAACAAAACACAACTTAAACACCATCCATTTATCCATCCATTTTCTTCCGCTTATCCGGAGCCGGGTCACGGAGGCAGCAGTCTAAGCAAAGATGGCCAGAGTTCCCAATCCATGCACACTTCCTCCAGCTGCTCTGGGGTGACCCTTAGGCGACACCAGGCCAGCTCAGAGACATAGTCCCTCCAGCGTGTCCTTGGCCTTCCACGAGGCCTCCTCCCAATGGGACATGCATGGAACACCTCCCAAGTGAGGCGACCAGGAGGCATCCGAAATAGATGACTGAGCCACCTCAGCTGGCTCCTTTCGACTTGGAGGAGCATCGACTCTACTCCGAGCTCCTCACCCGATCTCGAAGGGTGCACCCAGCCACCCTGCGAAGGAAACTCATTTCAGCCGCTTGTATGCACCATCTTGTCCTTTCAGTCATTACTCAGATCTCATGACCATGCTTCCCTACACCTTCGGCTTCAGGACAGGTCTCTTACAGTTGTCTCGGCCTATGGGCCCAACATTGGTGTAGAGTACCCTGCCTTCTTGGAGTGCTTGGGAGGGGTATTAGATGGTGCTCCAACTGGGGACTCCATTTTCCTACTTGGGGACTTCAACGCCCACGTGGACAGCAGCAGTAAGATCTGGACTGGGGTGATCGGTAGGTACAGCCTCCCCAATATGAACACGAGCGGTGTTCTGTTATAGGACTTCTGTGTTAATCACAGTTTGTCCATTATGAAAACCATGTTCGAGCACAAGGGTGTCCATGAGTGCATGTGGCACCAGGACACCCTAGGCCGGAGGTTGATGATCAACTTTGTAGTTGTGTAATCTTATATCTGGTAGCATTTCCCAGACACTCGGGAGAAGAGAGGGGCTGAGCTTTCAACCAAACACCACCTGGTGGTGAGCTGGATCTGCTGGCAGGGGAGGAAGCCAGTCAGACCTGGCAGGCCTAAGTGTGTTGTGAGGGTCAGTTGGGAACATCTGGTAGATGCTTCTGTTAGTGCGGTCTTCAACTCCCACCTCCGGATGAGTTTCTCCCAGATCCAGAGGGAGGCTGGAGACATAGAGTCAGAATGGTCCATGTTCTCCTCCTCCATTGTCGATGTGGCTGTTCGTAGCTGTGGTCTTAAGGTCTCTGGTGCCTGTCGTGGCTTAAACACAGCTAAGAAATTTGTTTCCTTCTGAAGAGAACCAACTTTCTTTCTCTTTTTGGGGGAAAAGTTGTTTTTATGCATGAGACGAATCTGAGACCCTATCAGGCACGTATAAGGAAAGGCCGGATTATTTATGTAGCACATTTCTGTGGCAAGAAAATTCTATGTGGTCTACTTAAGAAAAAAAGGGGAAAAAATTGCTGTTAAAGGCAACAAAAATAATTAAAGATAATAAAAAGAATATTAAAATAAGGCGATGTAACTCACAAATGTATAAACTCACAAATTGCTCCAGTGAGTGTGTTCATATGATGGGGAAAAAAAATCTATCAGCTCATAACCCGATCAGGTTATCATATTACATCCAGATTGAAATTGAAAGAACGTGAGCAAACAGTTACTTGGAGCTGCACAGATACAATTACACAAGAGACAGAGCTAAAAAGGAGGAGAGACCTTTTTCTCTGTTTCTTTGTAGTTCATCCCTTGAGGTTGTTGACTGGCAGCTGAGCAATGCAGACAGTTATAAATTGCTCTTAGCATTGAGACATAGTGAAAGATAGAGACATGCAGCGAATAACTTAGACTGCAGAAAAGAAAGGGGAGGTGAATTAGGAGAAAGACGAGTGGAAAATGTGCCAGCTGAAGCGTAAAATTAGCAATTACATTGGGTGTCATCAGTAATGACTGTTTGAGTCCAGATATAGGGAGGGGGTTAACGTCCAACAGTGAGACTGTAATTCAGCTGTTACACCTGTGTTCAATCAGCCGGTCAGAAGAGACTGTAGAGCACAACCCAACACAAAATAGTTCTACTTGCGCATCAATAAACCAATATGAGTGCCATCTGCTGGAGTAGCTATAAAATGCTATTTATTTTTTAAGAACCATACTCTGACCTTTGCGGCTAAAGAACACATTTGTGTGAAACATTTTTGAAGATATGACCCTTTGTGGGGATCTGAGTGTGTGGCATTCAGAATATTGCTTTCTATCTCTAAGCTGAGTCAGGATATTTAATTGGCCAGAAGAAGGAGGTCGGAGATGTGGTGTAAGTTGAATGCAGGAGGTGGAGAAAGATTTAATCAGTTATACTCTTTGTAAAAATTGAAGAAATAGACAGCTTTCTAATTAGCCTTCCAACATGAAGACAATTCTTATTTTAACTTATGTTCACCAACGTATTTATCTATAGCTTCTCAGCAGCTCATAGCACATGCTTATTATTGACATTTTTAATTATGACATTCAAACAGCCGCTGTCTTGTCTGGCAAATTTGTCTACCGAAATAGACCCCCTCATCTAATTTGATTATTCTGCTGCTCACATAAAAAATAACCATCTGTCCTTGGTTTACAGAAAAAGTGGATTTTAAAACCCCAACACCTTCATTCATCACCATGATGTCACATTTATCACCGCTACAACAGGAATACAAATGAGGGGGATGCACACTCAGTGGCCTGCTGTAAATAATTTACTATTTTGTTTTATTGGAAATAGAGACACAACATTATTTCCAGCTTGCACGCCCCATGGCCAAGGTCTGTGCGTGCATTCATCCGGGCGGCATCACTGTGAGAAAAATTGTATCTCATTTTATGTGTCTTTATTATGTTTAATCACTAACCATTAAGCAAGTCTCTCTCTTAAGGCCTGGATGCACACTAGAGTGCCTTTAGCTAGATGTCATGATGCTTACAGTTCCTCAGTGCCATATGCTGAAAAGTCTGACTGTGAAGTATTCATTATCCTTTATTTTACCAGATTTAAACATTCACAACTTCAGTGTCTCTTATCATGGCTGTGATGAAATATATGTTTTATATTTAGGAATAATGTAGCACTGGCACAGAGAAACATAAAAATAAAAAAATAAATAAAAAAAAAACACGTCTATCCAAAAAGTTTGCAAGCACCTTTTTTGATCTTATCCTGCTGCCAATATCATGAGTCGTTCTTCATCCCCCATTGCCCTCAAACTCCATTCCTTAAGGACCAGTGTCCTCTTACTCTTAAATGTGTTTGTGCTTAATCACACTTGACTCAAATGTTAGCTCATTAACAGAGTTCTGTAGAGCCTAACTCCATGATAGTGGCGCAGTTACAGTAAGCTATTTAAACCAAGTATGAGGGACATCTAGAAGTTGCAAAACACAGAATCCATAAGGGCTGGAAGTAGATGTTAGCGTTTTTGATGCACGTATTCCAAACTGCAGGCACCAGGGTTATAAAATCTAACATGTTTTGCTGGCAGATTTTAAGTTAATTTAGATCTTAATAAACTGTTTTGGAGGAGGGATCATAGCAATCTCCATCAGAAGTGCTGTGTCCGTCTCCCTGCCAGCTCCCAGATCAGCTTCTCTGATTGGTTGATGTGGCATGTAGAGCAACTCCAACTCCAGAAGCTGCTGCTTTCGCAGTGCATCCCGTGAGTCTGATGCTCAGAAGCTGCAGTGAGGTGCTGGTTTAGCTGCTCAGATGTGCTGCTCCTGCGGCTCAAAACGTGCTACAGAACCTATTGCTACGTCTTGATGTGTGTCAACTATTGACTTTGCATGTAAACTAGCTGCTTCTTCTGCCTCTGCTGCTTTAGGTGTGGACGTAGCATTAATCCTTTTGGAAAGGTAAGGGGAAACATATCTCTGGCCCCATACACAACACATTGTTAATCAAATGCTACCCAGTGTAAAACTTAGCATTTATGACTCTTCCCAATCCAACATTTCATCTGTGTTATATCTCACACTTTACTAGAAATTTGTCAAGTTTAACTCTAATCTGACCTGCTTGCATCCTACCACAATTTAAACCACTTTCTATGCTAGTGGCCAGATTTTTATGTGAATTTTAGATGCAGTTTGTTACCTTCAAAACACTCAGCTTAAGTAGTTTTCTTCTATTTTCATGTAAAATCCATCCATCCATCCATTATCTGACACGCTTGTCCCGAGTGGGGTCAGCAGTCAATGGGCGAGAGGCGGGGTACACCCTGGACAGGTCGCCAGTGGCAACACAGAGACAGAGAGGACAAACAACCATTCACACACACACACACACTCACACCTAAGGACAATTTAGAGAAGCCAATTAACCTAACAGTCATGTTTTTGGACTGTGGGAGGAAGCCGGAGTACCCGGAGAGAACCCACGCATGCTCAGGGAGAACATGCAAACTCCATGCAGAAAGAATCTGGGCCGGGAGTCCAGAACCCAGAACCTTCTTGCTGCAATGCAGCAGTGCTACCCACAGCGCCACTGAGCAGCCCCATGTAAAATCCATTCTTTAGAAAAATAGTCTTCTGGCAAAATTAAATAAGGCATGAAGCAATTGATTTGACTATTATTTTACAATGTGCTCTTTCTTTTGTTGCACAATATGTTCAAAATTTTTATTGGGATGCTATAAGGGTTTTCTATTTTTTAATATACAAGCAAAGATGTAAGTGAGCTGATCAAATGAACATTGTTCATGAAGCTTTAGCTTTGCTAAATTAAATTCCTGCATCGGGGAAAACAAGATAAATCTACTAAATTTAAATATTAAATTAACAGTGAGCAATAGAGTACCAAGTCAGACACAGCAAAAAGTTTTTACCCAATATAAAACAAATCATCCCTTTGCACCTACTGAAATAAAAATTATCCATGCATTACCCTGTTCATGACAAATTTAATGTAATGATGAAAAAAATAGGGTAACTAAAACAGAGTAGTAATTATACAAATGAATCCACCACAAAATAAGAAATGTTACATTAGCTAGCTTTAAACCTAACAAAAAAGCTGCACATCCAAACAACATCAATGTAGGACAAGACATGCCACCTTAAAAGTCCATTAGTAGTTTTAAGTACATAGTATGTGGGTTTAAGATCACCTGTTATTTCCAACAAGGTTTTAGATGAACACTGGCAATACAGATCACCTTGCTGATTGAGCTTCTACACAGCTGACTGGCTGCTTCTAATGTTGAAAGCCTTTAAACTTTGGTCAGTCAGTCAGTGTTACAGCAAAAACACAACTTTTGTTGTCATCTTTTGGTGAAATAAATATTACAATGCTTTTATAAATAGTTTAAATAAATAAAAATAAACTGTTGAATTAAGTTTTGTGGATCCTCATTTTGTGGTGTTGAAATCTTGAGGGACTGCTCCTGTCATAAGGCTGAATTGTCTTTCTAGGTCATCTTTCTTGCCATCTTCATCTTGGCTTGTAGTAACTAAATTGGGTGTAACATTTGTTTCATTATTTTGTTCAAGGACAAAGCCGCTGGTGTATAGAAAATAGAAATGCAACATGTCTGAACTAAATAGTTTTATCATCACCTAATCCATGAGAATAACATCCTAATTTGAAAATAGCTTTTTTCTGTCATAGAATCTCAAAGTTGTCATTAAAGTTTGCAGATGTTGTAGCACATGTTTGTTTGAACCATCGAAGAGTACTCGATGTAACAGGCACAGACATCTCTTTTTTGCACTGCAACTACCAGACATCCACGCACTCAAGAATGTCCATTTACTGCAAAGCAGGCTACTTTCTTCAAATATATGCAAGGATACATACAGCCTGCTTCCTACATAATCAATGACAGGAGGAGACATCTAGAGAAACAAGCTGCAAATATTCATTCTTGCTAACTACACTGCCATACGGCTTGGCCAAGCCTGGCTGTAATTCAACGCTGGCACTATGTCTGGCAGAGGTAGGCAATAATAGTTTAGGGTGAGGAAATTTTATGTTGTATGTTTTTATTTTCTCATGTTTTGATGTGCTTCTAAAGCCACCTATGTTGCTGAGCCAAGGCTAGTGGTCTTTTAAGACTGATGCTAATGTATTTTAGATTGTGTCTATAATGTTACATTATGAAAAATGTTATTTCAATGAAGGTTGAAACTGTTATATGAAGTTATGTATTTTTGCTCCTCTACAATCTTAAAATATGACCAAACAATACAACTACCAAAAAGCTTGCTACTTGCCACCCTTGGTTAAATCAAACTTTGTTAATATTCTCCTTAATGACATTAATGTGCCATTATGGTTTATTGTTATTGATCTTTTGGCCAAGCAATGATCAGATTATTTCTAAATAGAATATTTATTTTGAATATAATTTTGTCTTTACTCACGGGTAAGTGTTTTTAATTGGTTGGAATACATGTCAGTTCTTCTAACTTATTTTTTTTTAATCTAATTTGACCTAATTTCTAAATTTCAAGCATCATGGCATCATTTTTTTTCCAGTCCCTTTTTATATCTCCACTTGCCCATTTATGTTCTTCCAGTTTTTTAAGTCACATAAATTTAGCTTTACAGTTTTAGCAAAATTTCAATAGACTATTAAAAAATTTTTTGTCTAAGACAAATTTTCACTAAGCTGTTTAAGATGAGTCAAAATGTAATAAATTCTTATATTTTGAATTAAAGGTGTAATTGAATTTATCCCATAATGTATGTGTCATGATGGGTCTCTGAGTAAAGCCCAAAATGCAGAACACACACGGAAACGGGGTAAAAGTTCAACAGAGTTTATTAATAAAGCACAAAACACAAGGACATAAAT
>NW_015150903.1:289383-291762 GCF_000732505.1 Cyprinodon variegatus | reverse complement strand
TGTTTTCACAATGCCAGAGCTCAAATCAATTTCATTTCTGAAACAGCCATTTGAGTGGGTGGTCACATGAAATGACTGACCAAAAGTTATTTGATTTATGAATTCATAAAATAATTGCAATGATTGCACTAAATATGCTTTTGATAAGTTGTCTTCATATCTTTCAGATCAATATTCTTACTTGTAAAAAAAAATCTTTCTTATACATCAGACATAGAGTCTTAAATACGGGCACATCAACTTTTAGATTTTTAAAGGGACAATATGGCCATAGATGGGTCTTCATTTTCTACATCTAACGAAGATGACCTGAATACAAATGAATTAAATCTTTCACAAAGAATGAGAATGAGTTACAGTATAATTCTAACTTTATTTAATTATGAAAGGAAAACTCATAGGAGTAAGATTGATATCAAAGTATTTTTAGAGATGTAGAATACAACTTGATTTATGCTGCACAACTCCAGAAAAGGACAGGAAATATTGCCACAGATCCCACCCACTCAGAAACTAAAAGCAACCCCACCCCCCCGGAGCTAGACACTTACATCACATCCCCCCAGAGATATCCCACATATGCAAGCTTCAACCTGCAGCCACACACTCGCACCTTCACATACACTAACAGATATAATTGCATCTTGCAATATATCCTACCACGACTTAGACACACAAACACACAATTAAATCTCCACACAAACACTCAATCCATTTGGACTTATGCAAGCATGGTTGTATGTACATCTTATAAACACATTTCTGTCAACGAGGGGTGGAGGTTGGTTTAGGACTCAAATGCAAAGAGGAGGAGGCAGAGATGAGTTTTGCTGATTTAATGAAAAAGGATAACAGAAACAAAATCCAAGAACAAAATACCAAAAACCAGGAGATGTTTGGGGAGAACACAAATGGGGCACCAGGTAACAACAAGGAACCAGCACTGAATAACTGCACAGGGAGAGTATATATGGCACACAGAACAAAGATATTCAGATAATATGGAGCACGTTTGGATAGAAGTGACTAGAAGGTAGCTAGGGGAAAGGAGACAGTCACAAGAGTAACTCAAGACTGCTTAAAAATAACACAAAATGGAAAAGAAACCAAAGATCAACAAAACAGAACGACTTAGATAACTGAAAACTCAATGTGCAAAAGAGGAAAACTATAACAATTCCTCTTTATTTTTTTATTTTAACCAAGTGATAGTTTCACAATTATGAAATATATTTGGACAGCAAATTAATACACAGATTCAGAGTATACACACATGTCCATTTAAACAAAATTCTTGAAAATCTGGGCAACAGAAGTAAACTAAATGAAAGAGTTTTAACACAGCTTACTAAAAATAAGTCATCCAACCAAGATTCTATTCCTATATTTATTTCTTAGTTGAGCTGTGTATGTGAGGGTGTGCATGACCCTGTTTTAGAATAAGGATGAGAGCCAGTGTGTGTAGTAGCCCGTAATAGTTAGGTTTAGGGTAAGGGTGACGGTTATGCTGTAGAAATTAATGGAAGTACATGGAAAGGCAAAGATAGTGAGACAAGTTTGTGTACCCTTCTCAAGGTGCATAAAAACTGTTTAAGAATTACTGTGCTGGTATTATTAGATCTTAACGCATTATTTTTTTTACAGGTGATCATATATATATATATATATATATATATATATATATATATATATATATATATATATATATATTTACACTTTTTACACTTTGAAAGGGTTTGCATTAGAACTTAAAAGCGTGTAAGACAGAAGTTTAATACATGCCACTGCCTACTTAACCAAATATAGTCTAAATATATCTGTTATATGTGGATTTATCCTGTATTTATCTGTTATAAGTGGATTTATCCTGTATTTTCTTTTGAAGACACAGAACTGTGCAGAGTTAAACAGGTAAATCTTACACTGAGCATTTAAAATATTGACTTCAACATACAAGTTGTACAGCTGGGTTGTAATCACATATTTTATAGTAAGATTCGAAAAAAATTTCTTACATAATAAATCTGAAGTGTAGAAAGCAGCATCCAAAACATGAAAATTAACTTGAATCTAACTTGATTTCAACACATTGAAGCTGGATTGTGACTACTGTGTATTCTATTTCATCTAAACATTACGAGTTGCTATAATCCATAAAAGAAATAACACCTGCTATTTATACCTGAAGTCAAAAAATGAAAACAGTAATAGCAACGAAGTATTGGTAAAACAGAAACCCTCACATTTTCTTTTTTCAGATAGCTGTGGCAAGAATCAGAATTTTTGATAGCTTACAATCTTTGCTTGTCAATTTTTGACAGAGAGTGTTTAGTTTTATAAAAGAAAAAGGGTTTTTGTTGATAAAATATATTATATTTC
>NW_015150903.1:258021-287479 GCF_000732505.1 Cyprinodon variegatus | reverse complement strand
ACTAAAATATTTCCTCTTGATGAGTTTTGGATGAGAATATTGACAGACAAAAACATTTTTTTTAACTTATATATTATATATATGTTGTATTTTTAAAATTTTGGTATAATTACTGATCTAAGTGGGTTGCTCTGTCGGAGAAAGACATATTTTACATTTTTATTATGTTTTAGAGTCTCTATTCTCCAGTTAATGATGAATCACTCACTAAATTAGTTGACGATTATTGAAATAATCAATTAATACGATTTATTTTTTCAGTTTTTTCAAAAAATACATGAAATGGGCTACGCAGAGTAACTACAGCCCAGATGTTCCACTTTTATAGTGAAGTTAATATTTTAATGAATGTATTATTTTGCTTGATACAGCGAGAGCATAATAGGTAAAAATATAAGAGTGGGGTTTAACTCTGCACAATTCTATATCTTCAGAAGAAAATACTGTATTTACCTTCTCTCTTAGTCGTTCAAATGAAACCATTTTCAAAGTGGAAAACAGTACTAATTCCACATTGATCAGAGCCGTGATACTTCAAACTGTCATGATGCGTGGTTGGTTTGCTAGCCCAAGGATGCAGAACTCCACAGACACAGAGGCAGGATTAAAGTCCAATGTTTATTTGGATGAGCACAGGGTTCTGCCCTGGAAGGCAGGGGAGACAGAGTACAGGTTAAACTCAGGGATAGAAGAACAAACTGAAACTCACTGGTTCGCTGGTTCAGGCAGGCAGAGAGGCACAGGTAACGGACATGGCAAGGCGTGGCAAAACGTGGTAAACATGGCAAGGAACAAAGACTTGGGAACCCATGGCTAGGCTTGGAAACCCATGGCTTGAGAGCTATGGCTTGGAAACCCATGGCTTGAGAGCTATGGCTTGGAAACCCATGGCTTGAGAGCTATGGCTTGGAAACGATCCGGCTACGAGTGAAGCTGTCACACAGCTTATATGGGGAGAGGTTAATGAGCAGAGCTGATGGGAAACAGCTGTGCGCTGAGAACCAGCTCCCAGGAGAGGATCCATGGCGCCCTCTGGTGGGCAAACCTCTGGATCCCAACAGAAACAGAAGCCCAGAAGAAGGGATACAAACAGAAACAGAAGCTACAGAATGGGATCCACACCGCCCTCTGGAGGGCAACCCTTGGATCCCAACACAAACATTAATAAACAGCATCTAATGAGTGTAGTGCTTATACAATTTTTATTAATGTAGCAAAATTCTGCTTTTCTCTTTTAACAATGAATTCCTCTTATCAGTACGGATCCTCACACCGTGCATAAAAAAGGACATAGCACCAATGACATCCGACTGATAGTGTCCCTACCAAAGTTCAAATCAAACCTACGCCCTTGGTCTGAAACACCTCTTAAGGGAGGAATTGAGAGGGTATCCAAAACAGTTTTCCCAAACCACCCTTAGGTGACCAATATGGAGGAGAAGCCATGCTACAGGTCTCCCAGATGGCCGAGCTCCTCACCTCATCTATATAAGAGTGCAAAGCCACCCTGCAGAAAAGCTTATTTCAGCCATTTGTATCCAGATTTCCTTTTGAGTGGTCTCTTTTGAGTGGTCTCTTTACATCAGCTTATGTGAGTCAACTCTTTATGATTTAGGCATGTAAGTCTGCACATCTCCTTGTGTCCTTGTATTAACATTATTCCCACTAATCCCTGTCAGATCTTTACATTCTGTGTTTTGGTAAGCAAAAGACTCATTGTGGAAATGTATTTGTCTATTTGATATTCATCAATGAGTCAATGCAATCAATTGGTTTGCCTTAGATAGAAAACTTTGTATCAATTTGACTGTATGATCTGGTTGAACTGTAAAGTGCCTTGAGATGACATGTGTTGTGAATTTGGCGCTATATAAATAAACTGAATTGAACTGAAATTGAAAATTCATCCAAAAGCTGTGGGATGTGCATTCAGTAATGTTTGGTGATCTCTGTATGAGATCTGTGTGTATTTAAATGTAATATGTGCACTAGTTACATTCTAAATATTCCTAAAATTTTGTACAGGGAGGCATAGTGGCAAGACACAAGCTTGTATCTGTTAAGGCATTATTCTGCTGTCCCTTACACAAGGTTTATAGATTAAAATAAATTATGTTGGAATGAAAGAGCCCTTGCCACCACTATCTAGTATATCAGATGTGTGTGGTTAATTTGGTTGGCACACGCTGCTTCACGGTTACACAAATACAGGTAAAATCCCATTTGACAAATTGAGCATAGCTTGCACAATGTGATATTGGCATCACCACAGCTAAGACTTCATATCACAGCTTAAGCTATGCTCTAAATATGAAGTCTTAACTAAATCTCTCAGCTTATCTGATAACAGACACTTCAGGA
This sequence comes from Cyprinodon variegatus, assembly GCF_000732505.1. Taxonomy (NCBI): domain Eukaryota; kingdom Metazoa; phylum Chordata; class Actinopteri; order Cyprinodontiformes; family Cyprinodontidae; genus Cyprinodon; species Cyprinodon variegatus. The sequence continues at coordinate 285,118 of NW_015150903.1, read as the reverse complement.
AAAGTGCTGAAGCTATGAGTTTTCATCCCCACTGTTGCTGATTTGTTGAGGCCAGCTTCACTGCTGACACTGATGCTCTCCTCTACTCTCCTCCGAGCTATCTTGCCTTCCCTCCATCGTCCCACTTCTTCTCCTCCTTCCCCTCTCTCAATCCATATTAACATGGTCTGCTGCCTCCCATCTCCTGTGTGGATTAGCAGGCTAAACCCAGAAAGGGGCTCAATAGCATATGGGAGTTGGTCGCCCCTCACATGGTAAATTCAGTTATGATTGAGGAGACTAACGCCAGGCCCCTGCTGGGCAGGAGGTGTTCTGAGGCATCATATGAAGCAAACTGACCTTAAACTGACATTAAAGCAACCTTGAGTGGAACATAATGTGTCAGCGCTGTTGCTGGAACATAATGATAAGGCTACAGATTAGGACCAGAGAAGTGAGGGTTGGGTGACACAATCTTCCAACAGTGCAAGAAATTATAAAGTTGAAGATGTAAGATGTTCAAGTTGCCTTCTCATGCACACAGTAACATGCAAAGTTAGAAGGAAAATATCTAGTCTGCAGCAAGCTGATCTCCTGATTTACTTAGGCTGATAGTATATTCTATTTGTCACTGGCAGCTCATTAGGCAAGTTGACAAATGAAGGTGTAACCCGGAGAAAGATGGTTTAATCTGCCTAATGCAAAAATACTATTAAAGCTTTTCTTCAACATGTCACTTGGGGCCAGATTTTGAACTTTATATTTCCCTCATTAACAATACTTGGAAGATCATCAAAGAGAATGTTGTGTTACTGGCCTTGCTATCATGAAAAGTGAGATAATAGGGAAACTTGTTGAAACAAGATGAATAGATCTCATATCTAAAGCAAATCAGTAGCTCCCAGCATCTTGTGTTAACAATTTAAGTTTGTAAAATCATGCTTATAATGTAACTTTAATTCAACTCACATATCTTTGGGCATGATGAAAGGGAAAATTATATTAAAACTTTGAAATAAAGCTATTGTAAATAAATCAGAACTTAGACTTTAAAAAACATTGAAATTACATTTCTGTCAGCCTTCTACGCGTCTATATGTAGTTTGTTTATATAGTTCTATTTCTATGTGCACAATTGGGAAAATTAATGTAAGCTTTTCTAAACTTCATCCTGATGCCTTCTTCCCCGCTGTGGCCATAATATATTTTTTTACCGGTTTCCAGGATCTAAGTATATGAAGGCACTCTAACCGTATTATTAACCAGAAAATAGCCATAAAAAGCCCATTGTAACTCTAAATACTGAACACCAAAGCTCAGATGTAATGAAAAAAAATATTCTCTCATCTGGGAGAAACTTTATCACAATGTATGTACCATTTATATTTTTGAATGACAGGTTAAACACAAGAGCCTTTGAGCTTATTTCACCTTACTCCTCTCACCATCATAAAAGCTGCTTTTAAAATGGAAATACAGTACATACTAACTTAAGCATATCTACTAGGCAACAGCTAAAGTGAGGGGCTAAAGTAAGCTAAAGTGACATCTACTGTACAGTTATGCATACCTTTGATTTATAGTTAGCCCTTTTCTTTCAGTGTGTCAGTTAAAGTCAAATGCAGTCAGTAAAATAAATGAAAAATTGATATTACATTATGTTATTCGACCATGTTGTTTCTAGTTTTCATATGTGTGCTTTTATTATTATTGCAAAAGGAAATTCATTGATAATACCATTTATTTGTATTATTATTAGTAGTAGTATTAGTAGTAGAAATAGTAGTAGCAGTAGTACTCGGTTTCTGTCACTAATGCAAGGGGAGCATTGTTGTGGACTCAGTCACAAATATCTAGGCCTGTTAGAATTGTCCATTGTCAATTCTAGCAGACCAACACTTAGCTGTAATAACAAACTAAAAGGTTGTGTTCTCTTGTCCAAAACCTGCTTTTATCAGGTTCCATGCCACACTCGACTTTCATCTCTATAAGCTGGAGATTATTTCAGAATTACTGGCTTTCACTGTGTTGAAACACTGTGTTGAAAATCGTAGATATAACAGGGCTACTTTTTAAGCAACACTTGATACCTAAACCAAATATATGATTAGTCTTACTGAAATAAATTAGCAGCCCATGACTATTTGGGCTTTGTTGAAGAATCTAAGTTAGAATACAAAAAGGGAAAATAAAGCATAAGCAAAGTACAGTTTAACAGTTATTGAAGTTTTATATCTAGCCATATGGTTAATTCCTTTGTACATATATTAATTCTTAGAGTTTTCGCTCTCCAAGCGATCAAATATCTGAGCTCCAACTATTGTTTTAACGAAGCCATCATTTCAATAGGTACCTGCTGAGCAGATGGTTTAACTAGCTCTCCATAAAAGACATATATTAATAAGGTGGCACAGCTGAGAGATGTCAGCAACACTGCCATGCAAAAGATACTATCTATGTGTAAATTGTTTTAGCAGCTGTGGTTACAAAAAATAATATGTCCCTACATTTTCTCATCAAAATAAAACATATTTCAAACATATTTCAAATGCATATTTCAAATGCATGAATCACTCAGTTGGAGTCAGCTCCAACTGAGTGAGAACCAGCTCCCTACTTTTTTTTCTTTTAACTGCTCATTTCTAAGTCAGAGCAGAATTTTGGCCCAATCCAAATATCTTAGATACTTCAGCCCAGCAGAGATGTGTCTGCAGTCGCCATAACAAGTGCAATCTGAATAGTGCTAGCAGTTAGGAAGGAGATATGACCATGAAGCAACTTGCTTACTAGCATCAATTTATTTAGCATGGGGATCCCCTGACTATTCTAGCCTCAGTAATTTGCTAAAATTTTGAATTGCTGAATAATATCTGGGCTCAACACAGTCTGAAGCTCCTTTGCTACCCTAGTCTTTAACCCGGTCTCTCACACTATTGATCAAAATGTTCTCAGCAGACTGGGCACAGATATCAGCCCTCCTGCCTCAGTGGGACAGTTGCTTCCGGGCATGCTATGGATTCCAGGGGAAAGTGGAAGATAATGTGCCTGTCTATATTGTCAGTTGAGCACATCAAAGATATGTACAGTACTAGGTTATTGATAACAGGATTTACGCTTATTGGACATGGTGCATACCTGGTCTATCATGAAATTCTGAAAGTTTCAGCAGCTGTTTGTTCCATGGTAAGGCTGCCCGTCCTGTGTGATAGACTATGCCGGGCTATTGGCACTCAGATTAACTGGATCAGTATCACATACTGGCAATCCTTGCTGGAGGTCACAGGCCAGTTGTTCCAGGTCCTGGGGGTAGAATAGAATAGATCAAGGAGAAAGCTGTATGTTTAACAAAGTTAGTGCGATCAAAACAAATCTGATAATTGTAATTTCTCCATTAAGACAGTATATGAAGAGCATCTGCCTGAACAATTACAATTGTGATTATCTGAATCTGGATCCCATATGGTGGCCTTGAAGGCTACCTATCTCACTGTCCACTGGATGTTATGTGAAATGATGCTCTGCTTCCCCCAAATTCCCTCCACATATGTGATCTGGTGTCCAGGGTGGGACACTGGGTCTGGCTCATGGTATTATTTTTTTATACCAAAAACACCCAACAACAATATCTCCCATGGCTGCAAATACATGTTTCCCCAAACTTATCACCTTTACTGGCATCTATGCAGGGTATTTGCAACCTTACATTGTGCCTTGCAAGGACAGGGTGTGGTGAGATTTAGTTTTTTTGTATCCTTATCTACCCACCTGTGCTTGCAATTATTATCTAACCCAAGGGCAGCCCTGTCCGATGGCTGCAGCCTCAGGCACCTATCCCTCTATCTATGTTTTGCATTGTGTCTCTTGTTTGTGTTATTCTGGAACAATTTGTGCAACAATTTGTGCTATGGTTTGTTCAATGAAGAATAAAGGCATTCTGATCTTGATGCTCGATAGTGTTCTCACTATAAATCGTAAAAGGATAAGAGCTAGTAACAGGAATCTGGAGCTACCATGTGAGGTATTCAGATCAAGCCTTTGTTTTGACTGGCAAAATGAAAGGCTTGTGGCCAGCCAAGCACATGTGAGGGTAGGAAATCATACCATTTTGCAAAAACAAAAAAGGGGCGCAGATACAACAGCCTGGTGGAGTTTGCTGTTATGTTTCCATGCAGTTGTTTTCATTGATTTTCTTTTTTGTATGTGTGTGTGTGTGTGTTAATTATATTTCTTAGTTTAAATTAAATATTACCAATAGTGAGTATGCCTCTTTGATAACAGAATTAATAAAAAAGGCAAGTTCAAGGAGTCTCATAAAATCACTAAATGCAAAATTATTTATTAACATACAAACAAACCATACATGCCAAATAATGCTAAAATAAGAGGTGACTTAATCATAATCGGAGAGCCATTTGGGACCCAAAAGAGCTGGCTCTTCTTTGGGAGATGATCCAAAAGAGGCGGCTCTCTGAAAAGAGCCAAACTACCCATTACTAGATCTAGTAACACTAGATCATGTTAACACCCCCAAAAATATGACTTATTGAAAAGGAGATGAAACATAAACTGAATACCACATATCTTAAGGGTTTTTTTTCCAGTTTGTTTCATGTTTTTTTATATGGAGAAGCAGTAAATATTTTACCCACAGTTTAAAATAGTCAAAGTAAGGTCAGTTGGGCAATATCTTCATGTAGCAGTAAGGCTAGCAATAGCCAGAGCTGGGGCAAATCCTCAATAAATTGCCAACATAAAAAAAATAAAAAATCATAAATACAAAAAACTGCAAAAGAGATTGTGTCAAGCCAAAAATGTTTATTTAATAAAACGGTATTCATTTTTTTTCGCAATCCAAACAAACAAAGCAACCATAACTAGGAAAAAAACAAGTATAGAAGTATCGAACACACAAGTGATAGTTGAGCAGCTGCATTCAAGCCATACTTCACCATGTGTAAAGAAAAGCATTGGATGCAGTGGTGCAAAGCCTTACCCCACTTGAATCAAGAGCAGTTGTGATGCATTTTCTGGAGTTATGAATCACACCTCTCATTTGAAAATGGTTTGGTTTGGAAGTTGCCAGAAGGAAGGAACTTAACTGAATGTAATCTGCCAGGTGTAATGTTTGGTTGAGGGAGGATAATGGTGTGAGTTTGTATGCTTTCAGCAGCAGAGCTTAGCTCCTTAGTTCCAGTGAAAGGAAGACCGAATGCTTCCCTATACCAAGATATTTTAGACAATGCTCTCAACTTTGTGGAAACAGTTTGGTCGCTTCCTCTTCCAACATGACTGTGTTTCATTGCAAAAAGCAAGGTCCATAAAGATATGATGACAGGGTGGTATGTGGATGAACTTGACTGGCTTGCATAGAGCCCTGACCTCAACCTAATAGAACACCTTTTGGATAAATGAGCTTCAGCTCATATGAGAGTCAAAACAGGTAAGCAAATACCTTTGGCTATATGTGTAAACAAATTATTTAACTCTATAAGACTGTAGCCTATTTTCAGGAAAAAAATTCTTCAGGTCTGAAGTTCCTGCGCTGGTCTGGGGATGTGATGTCAATTCAATACAATAACATAAAAACTAGATGTATGACCAAAATCTATATAGTTTAGGGTAGGTCGAGAAACATGATGACAGTTGACAGTATACACAATCAACATAAGGTGTTTCTGGTGGGATCAAGTTTACTTAAAAGAGAAGGGGTCCTTTTTGTCAGTGGCAAATTCTTAAATGTGTCTCCCTCAATTTGTTACTGAGAAACACAGAAAGGATATTACAAACACATCTGTCTGTTATCATTACTACATAAGTGAAAACTGAAAAGCTTCTCCCCATTTCCCCATATTTTTCACAGCATTATCATAAAAATACTTTTGTAACATCTTGTAAAAATGTAAAATAAAACCTCTTCTGCTTCATTTTGCAGGATTCTGATTAATTAACACCATTAATTGCTTATCTTTGTTTGTAAAGTCTACCCCCACACTAAACCTTTCTATAGCGGTGAAAAATAATGGCTGTCTTTCATGGTCAAATGCTTTTTCTGGATCAAGGGAAGTAACCCTTTTGTTTATTTGTGTTTTAAAATACATTAAATAATGTTCTTATGATTGTTAGAGGAGCTCTTTGTCTCATAAACTTGTCTGATCTGTATTAATTGGTGTTGAAAGATAGACCTCATTTCTCTTTGCCAACTTTTGAGACAATATTCTGATATGAGCATTTGTAACACTAAGGAGACAGTAAGCTGAATTTTATGGCAGGTTTATCTTTTTTCAAAATTACAGAGATGTTGGCTAAGTATAAAGGTGCATTCACAGCTCACGTAATACAGTAGGAACGAGTAATTTCCATGTTATCTGACCAATCCAACAAGCTGCATTGTGAGTACAGGTGCAGGAGATGCATGGAAGGAGAAGAAGCAATTCAAATCATGTTAAAAAATCAGGAAACTGGATGGGCCTTTGAGGTGGTTTTGAATAGCCTAGTGGAGACTAAGCTTTCTGCAGTAAAAACTAACCAGAGCCAGTTGATCTCTCCCCCTACACAGGTAGAGCAGCTCCTGAGCAGGTAGTGGTACCTGGGAAATCAGGATTGGATGTGGTGGTGCTGATGCCATTGTTTGGCTCTCCATGGCTGAATCCCAAACCACCCCCTAACCACTAACCCTTAACTATCCGGTGTCACTCCCAGTGAAGTCACATTCACAGCTGTGGAAGGAACCTGGATTGAACGTTGGGGGTATACACATGAAAGGGAGAGCCTCTACCCTCATACGGAAGGAAAATGCATTGGTTCCTATGGCAACATGGTGAATCCACGTGTGTGGCTGTAGGTCTTGGCTTCAAGATCCCATAATATCAAACATTTGCCATTTCCTATAAAATAGATCTATCCAATCAAATACAATTATTTCAAAGAGGACTTTCGATTTACGTGGTTTGCGATGGCATTTAATGTGGCAAACCCACCATGGGAAGGGGCAAACTGATGGTTAGTTCGGCTGCTGGTGTCTGAAACAGGTTGGGCTCAATGGAGTTAATGAAATGCAAATGTAATAACTTGCATTAACAAACGTTGAAACACATAAAACACATTACTATTAAAATAGCTTACATGATGGTTTAAATCCTAAACCATAACATTTTGTATAGGGTACTTTGATNGTGCGCAGTGAAATAGCTCACGTTTTTATACACGCAAACCTTTGATAGATCCGGCCCTTAGTTTCATAGTTATTCCTCTCCTTCCTCTCTGATCATGTAAACATACCTCTATCTACCAGCAGCTAAGCACTGAAACAGACGACCTGACTAATATCCCATTTAACCAGACTGCGTGCATGAAGGGGTGAATGACTGAATATAATGTAAAGCATTTTGGTCAACTCTGCTGACTTGAAAAAGCACTACATAAGTAAAGGCCATATGTTTAGGATAAGCATACTTTGGGCTAGAAGCTACCGGAAGGCTGAACTGTTCCCTTCAAATTCCTTCACCAAGTTGGCAGATAAATTAAACTTCATCTGGTGATATCTTTATAGCTTCAAGCAAAAGTTACATTGTTATTGCTTCCCTTTTACTGTCTGTAAAATAACCCAGAAGCAATAAGTACAATTTCATGATTGGGGGACTGTTGAGCATTGCCTGTAGAAAAGAACAAGATGTGTGTGACAAGCGATGCCTCTCTGTACCTCAACCCTGGGTACAACCCTGCCCATTCTTACCTTTTATGCTCCTATTTGAAAAATATACCCAGCAAAACAGCATCCCCTTTTGGATAAACTCTTTGTATGGATGTCTTTCTCAGGGACATCATGGTGTTTGATCTTTTGTATTCCAATTTGCAAACAGAGCCATTATTTACATTTTATCCACTGAGTAGTAGAGCTTCATAATAACTCCCCATTATTATGAACATGGGTTACGATTAACCCTACCCTGCTGGCTCTCATAGGTTAGCAGTTTTCATAGCAATGCCACAATTCAAAAGAGCTCAGGGAGTTAAGTCCCTTTACTTCTTCCTCGACACCCATAACTCTGATCTTGTCTCAAAGCTTTTGGTATCACCCTATCTCTAACCCTACACTAACCCTTACAGCTTGGTCATTTAGGCAGCTAGCTTTTTCTCTGTGTCATGATTCTTTCAAAGGCTCAGACCCACATGCAATGAAGCCAAACAGAGAGACACAATATAAAAGTTCAAAGGGTTTTATTGAAGGGTATATTAAGTTTGGCACAGAGTTCCTCCGAACTCTGCTCAGCCGGAAACTGGAAGGCGAAGGGGAGACAGGCTGTTAGGTTCAGGCTCAGTGGGAAATTGGGAGTTGTCATTCTTGAAGGAGAGGATTTGTTGCCACTCACGTTTCCAGAGATGTTGAGACACTTAGACTTCAGTCTGTGTGATGGTCTTCCAGAGAATGTTTGATTCGGTGGAGGGCGGAACAGGGTTTACCCAGAACTCGGACGGAGTCGAATGATGTAGCCACTGGTTGCAATTCCGTTTTCCTGTGGAACGTGAACGGGTCGTGGTGAAGATGACTTCCTTACTCAGAGAGATCTCAGTGTGCTCAAAGGTGGCTGGATCCAAACCTCCTGTTTGGAATCCGTCGCTCAATGTAAGACTCAGCTTATCCCACTTGGGAGGAGGCGGTCCAAAAGGGTCCAGTTTGCAGGAAGGCTTCCTGCCGAAAGGCAAAGAACAAACAAGTTGAGACTCAGGGAGAAACAAGCGCTCAGTAAAACTCTATGTGACCTCAGCTTGGCTAGAGGACAAAAACTTAAAATGGGAGAAACACAAAAGACAAACAGACAAACACAAAAACAGGGATCCTGACACTCTGCCTTTCGGAGCTTAGCTTTCAGCTCCACTAAGCTACCTTTTGTATTGAAGTCATGTCATGTTCTGACATATTTATAATAGATGGTGTTTGTCATCAAGTTTGTTAAAAAAGACTCCACTATCTTATGCTCTATCGTATCAGCAATCTTTGCCATCAGACATTTAAAAAATCTGAATAAGTCCTCATACTTAAGAGTTGGTAAGGTTAGTGGCCTAAGCTTCTTGCATTATTTGTAGGTAGCCTTGTTAGCTTTTCAACAAGTTAATCTCCAACTACCGTATTTTCACGACTATAAGGCGCACTTAAACGTCTTTTTTTTCCCTCAAAATGTGCGGTGCGCCCTTTGGTGCGGTGCGCCTTATGTGTGTGTTAAATACAGAAATGGCACACATAACTGAGACTGCGCCTTTTAGTACGGTGCGCCTTATGGTCGTGAAAATACGGTATATTAAATTAGAATGGTGTTAAGACCTTAACTTAAAGTATTGTGGAGGATTTTCACAAATTTTTTATAAGACCCACCCTCTTCACTTAAAAAAAATCACTAATGCACAACCCTGTACCCGCTCCCGAGAGGGAATGTCTATTAAATGTTTGTGAGAGCATGCACAAGCCCATTTCTTCTTGTGCACGCTCTGTTTAAATGTTGGTGCTGTCATAGCTCATACAAGTTTACAGTGTCCGAACGTCCGCCCTGACCCCTAATTCCCTCAATCACTATATAGAGCAGGAACTATATAGTGGACTTTATAGCGAACTCATAGACTTACTATTGAATGTTGAATATATATGTGTATTTATATTTCACTGCAGTGAGAACTGCAGAGAAGATTATCAGGGCACCTCTTCCCTACATAAAAGACATTTAATCCCTGCGCTATGTTTCCCAGGCCATAACATTATTAATGACCCCTCACACCCCCACGATGGACTGTTCTCCCTGCTGCCTTCTGGGTAGAGGCTTTGCAGCATTCAATGCAGGCCCAGCAGGTTCTGCAACAGCTTCTTCCCCACTGCCATCAGACAGCTGAATGTTGAAAAAACTCTAAATTATGTTACAGAATCTGCATCAAACTGACCATATCAATGCGTTTTAGTTTTGCGCAATGTTTTTTCGCCCACAATGTTTACATTTGATCACTGCTGCACTTTAAAAAAGGAAATGTCATGAGAGCAGTACACACAAAATTGTCTTTTGTATACACTGTGTATACGAAATTAGAATAAAGTTGTTGAAGTTTTTTTTTTCTTTAAAAACCACTGTTTTTATTAAACTAATTCAAAATTGGAGGTGAAAAGGGTTTAGGGTTCTTAGTTGAATAATTGTAGCTTTTATATGCATACTTACCAGGGTTTATGCCTTTGACCTTTAGATGGTTCCTGGACCGGCTGTTAAAATCCAGGTATCCACACCAATCTAGTGACCCAACACCACTATCCAATATTTAATGGGTAACAGAATGCTCTTAATCAGGGGTGAAGGATTTGCGGACCAGGGTCCGGATCCGGACCCACTTGCTGGCTAATCCAGACCCAAACTGATTCTTAAAAATCCTAAATTACTGCATGTTGTCCGACGACAGTGTCTAACTTTACTTGCTCCGCTTCTCCTGTCTATATGGTAAAGCCCTCTGGAGCGTCCTTCGTGGGTTGCTGCTGTTAGCTGCTTGTAGACACAGCAGGCAAACCTGTGGCAAGCCCAGCATGGGGAAAGAAGAGGAGACGATGAGGAAAAGAGAGCAGAGAAAGTGTGGACAGCTGGAAGAAGGGCGGTGAACTGGTGAAAGAAAAGTGAAATGGCGTGTTCAATGATGACCCTGCAGATTTTGAGTTTGTTTGGCTCAACCCACTCCTGTGAAGAAGGATTCTCCACCTGGAACATAATCAAAAATAAATATCGATCCAGGCTGACGAATGACCACCTTGATATTTGCTTGAGAATGGCTTTGTCGCCATTCAAACCCAAGTTTAAAGCCCTGCAGGGCAGCCTAAAGCCCACTTCTCTTATTAAGCCATAACAAAAGAAAGAAAAAAAGAAAAACGATCAGTTCAGGTGTTTTATAAAAGAAATGAGTCAGGAGATTGTCTTTAAACCAAACTGAAAGCTTCTTCTCTACATCAAAAAGCAAGCTTTTAAAATAGAAAAACTTTCTATATATTTTTTTATTTAAAAAGTCAAAGTATAAGATGGACGCATTAACACTTGCATTTTATTTCAGTGTTAAATGCTGTTTAAAGTAACTGATTATAATTAAAAAGGCCTCCCGACCTTTACTGGTTGATGATTTTCTTTATTTGGACCCCACTGATTTTTAATTGGTTACCCCTGCTCTAAATAATCAGACTTTGGCAAATCTCTTGTGAAATCCATTTGCTGTTGTTTGACAATGCTTACAAGCAAAGCTACTGGGCAACAGTTAGAGGCTCTCATTAGAGATTGCTCCTTTTGCTGTTAAATTTGTCTTGTGATGCTGTAGCCAAGCAGAAAAACATGCCAAAAGGAGTTCTCATCACTCACATCCTCGCTGTAGTTGGACTGGCAATCGGCATCTCCTTCAAGGGTGCTCAGCAACAAAACATTTTTATTCTGTGTTTTCCTCTGGAAACACAAAAGAGTTCCTCTTCACCTGTCAAGATGACTACCGAAAGCAATGTTTTCCTCTGAATATAAACCGGTGGTCTTACTTTCCCACATGGAGCTGTGGAAAGTCTTAAGTTTTTTGACAAAGGAGAAGCAGTCCTAATGTGATTACCTCATGCTTTTTGTCTCTGAAGTGGCCAGTCATTTTTTTCTCTTCCCCTCTTATAAACAAGCAAAGGATTGTAGTAAGAAAATAAGAAAAGGTTAAAACATCTTTTAGAGAAGAAGAGCAGAGTGTTGAGTGGATAAGAAAATAAGGATGTGTGGATAGAGAAAAACAAGGTCAAAACAAGGGGGCAAGAAAGGAGGGGTCCTACGTTTAGCATTCATCCATGTTTGTATGATTTTGGCAAGAAGGGCAATTAGCCCATTTTGAGAAAAGAGGGAGGGTGTAAAGTGTGGGACTACTGATTTACATAAGAATTTCCTTAGGGAGCTGATGTGAACCTCCAAAAATCCTTAAACCAACTGACCTCACTTAGCACTGTATGGAACTTTATCCATACTTCCATATATTTTTCTAAACATTGGTCATTAATGTAAAATTACTATAGTTGGTCCCACACATATACCTCTAAACGTTAATATTTTTGCCTGACCATGACCATTTCATTTTTTTTTTTTTACTTTCTGAGATTCAGTTTCTGCTGCAAAAATTTAATATATTATTACAGACCAGTCTAGGAGTGTGATTGTAATCAGGAAGAATCTTATTTTAGAGATCTATAAATTGAACAACAGAGAGGAGAGTTTATTTTTACATTAATACAGTTAATGTAAAAATGGAGTGCCAAAGCCCACTTCATATAAACCTATGCATTAACTCGAGCAACAGTCTTCTCCTTCACTGTCTTCCTCTCCTTTGTAGATGTAGCATTGAATTTCTGTCTTTTAAACACAATCTCCATTTGTTTTTTTAATTTCTTCATTAAATCTCTGGTTCCAGTGGGATGAAATGGCATTTCCTGTTGCCTGTTGTCATGGTGACTCTTCAAATCGGGACTCCACTGATAATGGCTTTTCATATTTGTTATGCGTATGTTCAACTCTGAGTGGAACTACTTAACAGTTGATTGAAATAATTCATTGCAGCCGTTGAGAAAACAAAAACTCAGAGGTCCCGAGCTTAAGCTAGATCAATTTAGAGTTGAGGATTTGAATCAGAGCTTGTTAAACCTGCTTCGTAAAATGGACCCCAGCTTTCCTGTCCCACTTTGTTTGCCAAATCAAAAGCTACAATCACACATTAACTTCTGCTTTTTTAAAAATTTGAAACGTACAGCTGCTCATAAAAATTATAAAGCATGCTACAAACAAGTTGAGTTTTATATTAATCACCATTCCAGTGTGAATCGCCAATGAATATTTCTCTGTTTCAATTGAAGCCACTGGTGAGTCATAGGTATGCCACGTAAAACCAACTATTCTGCCGTTACCTAGCAAGCAAAATTATTTATCACAAGATGTGTTTGAAATCCATACATCAACCAGAGGCAGAAGACTGAAACAAAACAAAGAGTTTTAGCTGTAATGCCTTATAGGGCGACAGTGGCGTTGGATGTAGGAGTTTGCCCTGAAATCGAAGGGTTTCCGACTTTCAGTGTCGTTGTGTCCTTGGGCAAGACTCTTCACCTGCATTGTCTACTGGTGGTCAGAGGGCCCGGTGGCGCCAGTGTACGGCAGCCCTGCTTCTGTCAGTGAGCCCCAGGGCAGCTGTGGCTACAATGTACTGTAGCTTGCCACTATCAGTGTGTGAGTGTGTGTGTGAATGGGTGAATGAATGTAGTGTAAAGCGCTTTGTTCAAGTCTCCTAACTTGAATAAAGGCGCTATATAAGTACATGCCATTTACCATATAGGTCTTTTTGAAAAACTAGTAAAAGAATGTGAATATTTACCTTTGTGGATGGGGAAGATGTTTGCTTGATAGAGTTTGATTTATCAGTTAACGTTATTTGTGAAATAAATCAAGAATGTGATATGTCACAGCTGCTTATGCTGCTGTGCCTTACTCAAAGCTCAACATGGTGAGCAAGTACAAGTTTATTTTCCCAATAAGCTTGAAGAATTGTACTGAATGATCCTCCCTTTTGCGAACACTTTCTACAAGAGACTTTCCAGATGGATAATGTGTAGTTAGTGATTTGAACCTCACATATCAATCTGGCTTATGCCAAGTTAATTCTACAAAGCCAGATGGGAATCGAGGTTCCAGCTCTGGAACCCATTTTTGAAGGGTTCCAGTCTAGAAAAGGAAAACAAACAAAAAAAAAATTGCGTCCCATCAGGTAAACCGATCGAAAGTTTGGATGTAAAGTGGCAATGAAATCCGCAGTAGAAAATACATCCAACATGCAGACGAACAAATGCCGTGTTTTTGATGCTTCCAGACAGAAGCTAAAGTTACAACCAGCATGGAAGGCAACTCTGGTGGTTCCTACTTCTCTTTGGGGTTATTAAACATGCTCCAAAGTTGCTCCGCAGTTCAGGGAGTTAGAGAAAGGTGACGCACGTTTATTTAAATCAGGGGGAGATGAGTTTATTTCCCAAAATTGTACAGTAATGCTTTTTCATTAAACGGATGCTTTCTCTTTTAGATTTAGATGACTGTGATGAGAAGGGTAGCCTGGCTGGCACAGAGGCTGGCAGGTCCTGTTCACTGCCTTCTGTTTTCACCGAGGCAGGCAAAAAATAGAATGTCGCAGGGGAAGGTAGACAAATGTTACCGTGCACTTACCAAGTTCATTGTTTCACAGAATCGATAAGAGAATCGGTAAGGAATCAAATCGTTTCACAGAATCAATAAGGGAATTTGAATTGTGAAAATCTTATCAATTCCCAACCCTACATTTTAGTTTGGTCGAAACATGTGGAACCTGTTGAAAAACGATTAGGAACCAGAACAACCTTGGCTGTGTCACTTACACACGTGGACAAAATTGTTGGTAACCCCATTTCATAAAAATAACTTGATAAAAATAGCTAGAATCTGGCAAAAGTAATAATAAATTTAAAAAAATCTTTTAAAATGAATAAATAAGGTCAGAAATTCAACCATGCTTTAAAAGTCTTGGACTTAGACAACTTTTATCGTCATTTTGTATACACAGAGTATTGTATATACAAAAGGAAATTTCATTTTGTGCAGCTTTCTGACAGTGAATGAGCAGCAGCTTAGTAGTTAAATTAACATTTCCATTTCATTATGTGGAGCTGTGATCAAATGTAAACAGTGTGTGAAAAAAAACATGGTGCAAAAAAGAAATCATAAGGAAGTTCAGAGCATTTCAAGACAAATATATATAGTGCAAATGTGCAGTATTTTAGTTTGGTGTTATCAGCACGGCTATAGAACTTAAGCTCATGAATCAGAACTGGATAAAAATAATGTTACGTTTAACTAATTTTCCAGACAGCATTTATCAGCACCTTCCAAAAATGCTGAATTGGATTTAGGAAGGCCATTTCAGAATAGTCCAATGTTTCCTCTTAGCCATTCTTGGTTGTTTTTCATTGTGTATTTTGGGGCGGGTTCTGTAAGGACCCCTGTTTTTATGTTCGTCTGTTTGTCTTGTCTTTTGTGTTTCTCCCTTCCACCACCAGGCCACGCCTGGCTCCGGTTCGCCTCCTCACACACCTGCAAGCTGTTGCCTCATCACCGGACTGCTCTTAAGCTGCTGGTTGCCACTACTTTGACGCCAGCGTTTGCCAGTTTGGGGTACTCTAGTCAAGCCTTGTTTATGCTGAGTCTAATCTGAGTTTTTGCATTTTGAGTTTTTGTCCTCTAGCCAAGCTGAGATCACATTGAGTTGTACTGAGCGCTTGTTTCTCCCTGAGTCTCAACTTGTTTGTTCTTTGCCTTTCAACAGGAAGCCTTACTGCAAACTGGACCTTTTCAGACCGCCTTCTCCCAAGTGGGATCTACTGAGTCATACACTGAGCAAACAGGAGGTTTGGATCCAGCCACCTTTGAGCACGCTGAGATCACTCTCTGAGTAAGGAAGTCATCTTCACCACGACCCGTTCAAGTACCACAGGAAAACTGAGTTGCAACCAGCGGCTGCATCATTCTACTCCGTCCGAGTTCTGGGAAAACCCTGTTCCGCCCTCCACCGAATCAAACAATCTCTGGAAGACCAACATACAGACTGGAGTCTACGTGTCTCTTCTTCTCTGGAAACGTGAGTGACTACAAATCCTCTCCTTCAAGATAAACAACTCCAATTTCCCACTGAGCCTGAATCTAACAGTCTGTCTTCCCCTTGTTTTCCAGTTTCCGGCTAAGTTCAGAGGTACTCCACACGGAACTCATATACTCTTCAATAAAACCCGTTGAACTTTTATACTGTGTCTCTCTGTTTGGCTTTGCTGCATGTGGGTCCAAGCCCTTAGAAAAATCATGACAATAAGTAAAAGTGAAAGTTCTTCATCAGATCATTACTCCATTAAAACATGTTTATTGAATTGTGGCTTATAATTTTTTCCCATACTAACCTAAAATGACAAAACTCCCGGCAAAACATGTTACATTTTTTAATTTTGGCAGTTGTAGTTTTTAATCAAACAGCACATGAAAGCTTTACATTCCCTTCTCGTCATTACTGACAAGTACAGGCAACAAAGAGTCCCAAAGCCCAACTCTAAAAAAGCATTTGTAATATTATGCTTAGAAAGTTGATGAAAATGTTAATACTATTTTATGATAAACTGAAAGCACAGATTGAGTTTTGAGGTGTACTTTCTTGCTTAAAAACATCTTAATATGTATTTTGTGACAAAGATCCATCCATTCATGTTCTAACACGCTTATCCCGAGTGGGGTCGCGAGGGGGCACTGGTGCCTATCTCCAGCAGTCATTGGGCAAGAGGCGGGGTACACCCTGGACAGGTTGCCAGTCCATTGCAGGGCAACACATAGAAAAACAGGACAAACAACCATTCACACACACACTCCTAAGGGGACTCTAGAGTCAATTAGCCTAACTTCAATGAATTAATCAACTGGCTTCATAACCATAACAGTCATGAAGCCAGAGTACCCCGAGAGAACCCACGCATGCTCAGGGAGAACATGCAAACTCCATGCAGAAAGACCCCCGGCCGGGAATCGAACCCAGAACCTTCTTGCTGCAAGGCAGCAGTGCTACCCACTTATTGTCACCGCTGGTGGAACAAAGCACTGCAGCTGTACACAACCCATCCCTGAACAATCCGGGAAAATACTGGATCTTTATTTGAACCAAAGCCTCTGGAAATTAAAGCCCCAAAAGAGTACATCTACATAGGTCAATTTTTATGGAAATGCAAACTGTGCTTTCAAAAGCTCTCAGCTCCTCAACAACCCCAGTCTACTGAGTGGCAATAGGAAAATGACTAATAAGAGTGATGAACATGAAATAGGTGTTATGGTTTACGTGCACAACAGAAGTAATTTATTGTTTCAACGGGTGCTTTGTTGGAAAAACATGAATAAAAAAGAGTAAAACTCTGCTTTCTGGCATCATAGGGAGATCAGACTGCCATTTCAGCACAATGGGCAATGGATAGACACTCAGCCGGCAATGGTGGGGCAGGAATATTTACAATTTCACAGAGACCACATTTTTTCAAAGAATGTATCCTGTTATAGGAAACTGTTAGTCATATATTGAACTCCTTTCAACTCCAAAATACTTGATGTAATTCAGTGTATCGGACCATAGCAGGGGCAGATCATCACATGCCCTGTAACCTCAATAGCATTTTAAAATCTTGTGTCGTAAGTGTTGCTTGTAAATTTTAAAATGCAAACTACTTCCTACATTCAACTGTTTCCAATGAGCCATTTAATAAATCTTGAAAAAGTTTTATCTCCTTTTATAACATCTTGCTCTCACTACACTGTGTGGTAGTACTATCCCAGGCTCCGGTTGGCATTTTTTTCAAGTGTTTAAACCACTTTTTTAACAATGAAATTTAGCATGTCAAAATATTATAATCTAATAGGTATAAAAGTGGACATTCAGCAGTGACAAATAACATTGCATGGTTTATCTTTGTAACAAATAAACCTATATCTATCGGTTACATTTGTCAAAAATAGTTTTTCCAAATAAATAAAGCACAGTGTGTGGGCTTCATCAATATGAAAATGTTGTTTTTAAATGCCTTTGCAAGAAAGAATGTCAATTTATCAATAGAAAATGGCAATAAATTCAAATAAGTCTTTCAAAATTTGCTAGTTTGATTTCCATTTGAAGACCATATTCTATCATTTATAAAAGTTAAATGAGTGTAGATTCTTTTCCAAGCTATGCAGCACTGGAAAGCAGTCCAGAAGTTATTTAACTGGCATTAAACATTTATAAATTTAAATTCTCTTGACTGAGATGTGAGATATTGTTTATTAAGTTTTGGCCTTACAAATCTGGTATTACATTTTGTGATGGACTTTTTTTTATTTTTACCTTCTCTGATATATATTGTGCCTCTCTCATGTGGCAAGTTTAGGTTATTCCACCCCTATTTATGCAGCCTCTGTTCTTTATCAGTTGGTCAGTTTTTGTTTGAGTTAGTTCCTGTTCAGTTGACCTCAGTTGAGTTGGGCCCAAATCCATGTTATTTATTATTTAAGCTATTTTGTATTGCTTTTGAGCCTGTGTTAAATATTTTTGACACTATTAAATGAAAGGTTTTTTTGCACTTTTTTTTTTAACACACTTTGTCCTTATTTAAGTTTGGTCCCTCACAACTTTTGACCCCTAAATATATACCTTTCACTTCAACTTTTCCTAATTGTCAAAGAGAATTTTTTCCAAACCAATTAATTTTTTTATTACTGTCTGTGTTTTAATTCACTCTCAGAAAAAAAAAACATATCTATAAATAAACTTCTCAATTTAGGAGGATTTTCCTCATTATTTAATGAATTTATACTCAAATTCATTTCTTCTAAGGGCCTATAGAGATGTAAGTTAAAAATAAATTTTAAAATCTTGAGAAGGATTGATCAAATTGAAAGTAGTTTATTTGTATGTAAAGTATCAAATAAAAGGCAAATAAAACCAATTCGCTTTTTTGTTGGTTAGTTTTACTAACAACCCCAAAATAATAAAATATACATTCAAGTAATTTTGAATCAAAAAGTGTAATGATTGAGTAATACATCAAGTTTATATATTCTTTGACCAGAGTTAATCAAGCATTCGCCTGTTGAATTGCAGTTGTCTAATGATGAATTTTTAAAAATGAATTAAGGAATCTCCATATCCCAGCCCCACTGATTGTCTAGCTCTCTCTATAAACTATAGAGAGAGCTATAAACTATAAAGATTTGTTTCTTTATAGTTTGAAAATTTAGAATACATTTAAGATACCTTAGGAATACCTTGTAGCAGGACGATCCTGTGTTTAAATCTCAGCTTACGGTGTCTTGGCATAGATTCTGAATGTTCTCTCGATGAAGGTATTAGTTCTCTCAAGGTACTTCAGATTCCTTCCACTGTCTAATAAAATGACTGTTAGGTTAAACGATTTCCCTAGATTACCGCAAGTTTGTTAGTGTGCGCCTGCATGTTTGTTTGTCTGTGTGTCACTGTGTTAGCTTGTGAGTGACCGGCCACCTGTCTAGGGTGTACCTAGTCCCTTCATCCATTAACTGCTCAAGTTTGACACCAGCACCCCTTCTATCCTGCAAGGACAAGGGGGTATAGACCCAGCTCACCTGCTTCAAATAACTGCACTCCCTCTTCAGCAGCCACCATGAGGTGCAGGGGCCTCCTAATCACCCATTTATTTAAGTCAGGAGTGTGGAGGCAGGAAAATTCCTAAAAACATGCAGGACAGTGGGGTCCTGAGGGCCAAGTTTGAAAACAACTGCCTTAAACAGATGAATAATTAACCTAAATTAAAGTTTTTTGTTCAGGTGCATTTATAGAACTTTTTTAATGTACTCATAAAAGAAACTGAACAGTAAATATAAAGAAAGGCTGTAGACCAGTTTTCAAAATAAAGGTGAGCAAAAAGAAATATCCATAATGTACAACTTTGGCCTTTGAAGACACTGGAGGGTTTTTTTTTTTTAACCCACAGAGAAGAGCAAACACAAAATAACTGAGCTGGAATGGATCTCCCATCTTTTACCAGACTACAGAAAAAATCTGAGATTAATTTATTTCACATGGTTTGGCTCTGTTGTGTTTTTTTTTTAGTTGTTTTTGTTTTAAAATTCAATGATGAAGCTCTTCTGATTGACAGTGCAACAGAATACCTCTTTGGAAATGGAATATTCCTGCCATGAAATTTTAGAATAAATAAACCTTCTGAGTGCAGTTAAGGAAATGAATATATTTATTCTATTTATTCATCTGCTTGTGCAAATATTTATTGTTCCAAACATCAATTTTTCATACTGCTCCATCAAAGGTTCAGTGCACGTGAACACATTCTACATGATATTGAATGAAAGAGGGACATTTTTTTCTCTTTTATATGATTTTGAGTTTTATTCATCAGTTTTTGTTTTTTTCTTTTAGTCTTTTATATCCATATTTATTGCTACTGACACGTGTGAGTCCATTCATTCTTCCTGTGCCTCAGGGTCCATCTTCAGTGACATCTGCCACCAGCAGTGCATGACTGTGGAGAAATATGCTTAAATCTGTGGGGTTACTGGATTCAATGGTTCCAATTGATCTACATTTGCCTGACACTGTGACTGACAGAGTCAGTCAGCCTATCACGGCCCTGGAGACTAACACACAATCATTTTACAGGTGAGATGAGGTGGGGTTGGTTTGACTGATTGACAAGCTGTCATTGAGTCGCCCGGGCATTACTAAACCCTTTTCACATAGAAGGGAAAGCAATATTGTGTTTGTGGATGAGTATGGGTGCAAGTGAAGCTTTTGCACAGATGTCCATACAGGTTGGCTATACCTCTGGTCATATGTACAAAGATTACCTATTGCATCTTGAGTGTGCTGACAGCTAAAGACCCATCCTGTCAAGCTGGTCACACCTACTTGTTCACAGAGTGTCAGAACTGAAGAAACTATCCGATTCAGCTCTGACAGGAGGCTGTTAGACAAAAATCATATATATTCTATCATACAGAAGAACCAATGAATCTAAATGTGCAGATGCTAGAGGTAGATATTTATTTGTACAGTCAGTAGCCTCTGGTTTATGTCTTTCTCCCTCCATTTCTTTTTCCGTCCTAGTTTTTACATGATTTTATTTTTCAATTTTTAAATCCTAGAAACACAAATCCTGTCTATTATTAATCTCCTTGGGATTATGTTTTCTCTTCTTTGTTTCTTTTAAAATGTATAACATTCATAATTCAGATAATCGTAATTTACCTTCAGAGAAAAAAATTCTAAATGTGTTGTCTATATTTGAATACTCATTAAACTGTTGCTGTTGCTTGACTCTGTAAATGTTTCATTGCTGGGTATGTACTGCCCTCATGTGGCCATCATATTTGTGCTTAGGCAGAACAATCTGTTTTTCTAAATGCAAAAATGGGCAAATGTTTAAACAAATATGGATACAAATAAATCACAGAGTTAAGGGCAAGCCATTTCAAAAATATATCACTATCTCATGTCCTTTGGAGAATTCTTTGACCCATTTAAGATTTTTAGGGTTTAAATGCAGGACAAACGATTCAATACACAGAAAAAAGTTTATACCTGAGAACAGCCTCAACTTCCAAAAAAAGATAAAATCCAACATACGCTAAATATCAAAACCACCAACATTAATTATAGACCAAACTATGACCTTTCTTTGATTGAATAACCAGTTTTGAATATTTACCCAAATAGAAAAAAGTGGAATGAATCACAGACTCTGACAGCCAGAAACGACAAAGTGACACAAACAACTTGCTTGAAAAAGTTCAGTTTAGGCACAAACAACATCTTTTTATATGTTTATTTGGTACATTACTTTTTTTTAGCAAAACTTCAAAGGAGAAAACTATTTCAAACCTTTCATTTATCAGTTTATACCAATAAGGGGAGTTTTTAAAGTACCCAGAAGAAACAGGTGACTCCTTTAAGGAATGGTTAACAACAAGAAGTCACTTAGAGTTATTTTGCTATGGACGGTTTTTGTTTTTTGTTTTGTTTTGTTTTTTATGTTAAAAACACAATGATGAATAATTTCAAAACTTTTTCCACTTTCATGTCCTTTATAAATTAGCTAATAAACAAATAACTGATTTTTATTACATCACTAGCTATCTGCCACATTAAAAATGTAAATACTGTAAATAGTCATGTTGTCCACTTCTGTATCTCATCTTTTGAGCTAACTTGTCTTCTTATGTTATGTCCTGAAAAAATGCATCTATAACTTATTCATGGATTAGTGATAGACACCCTTATCGACCTTAACAATTTTCACTTGAAATTTGGTTTCCCATTAGCACTCCCTCAATATGAATAAAACAACAAGTAATTCATTTACCTCATTTAATTTAATCTCTGATATAAATTAGAAGTATGCTTAACAATTTGTATCTTTTCAGAATAGAGCATATAAATAGGAAACCATCCATTCACCACTATAAATCTAGTCTTTAGCACTAGTACTATGGAAGTGGTTTTTTTTTTTTTCTGTATGTAGATGCTGGGCTGTCGGGTTTAGCGATGCAGTTTTTGTTGGATTTGAGGCATTTGCATTACTTCTCGGTCTCTGTGGTTTGTATCGCTGATGTGCTTCTGACATTTATTGTAAAAGCAACAAAAAATAAATTTACAAATCAAGAGAAGTGTTTTCGCTGAGCAGCTTTTGCTTTACACTAAAAAGTCATTATTTACCATCTTTGCTGAATATGGCAAATATTACAATGAGTCTAAATACATATCTTTCTCCCTTTGCCTATTATTTAAAAAACTGTTCATTTTGTTTCCTTTTGCTGTAAAAAGGCGAGAAATCAGAAGTTGACCTTATCGTATCATAGCTGTGAAAAAAGAAAAACAGGCCAACAATTCATCCATTACCATACCACACGGACTGTTAACCTGACAGATTTTCAGCCAGCACATATATTCTCCTTCTTCTATTATTTCTCCCGTTTAGACATTAGCAGACTGGCTGTCATTGCTTTAGATTATTTTGGAACCCAAGCTGCTTTACCAAGCCTGTAAATGAGCTTCCCATCTTGGCTTTGGCAGACAATATTTCCTGTGAACTCCCCATAATAATAATAACCTCATCACCAAGAGATGTTTTTGTAACATGATAAATAGATGTTGAATGAGGGGGAAAAAGTTACTAATAGAAGAAAAAAATGTAAAACTTCACAACTATCAAATAATTCAAAACCAATGACACAAGATATTATTAAAATGCAATATTTTTTATCATCAAAATTAATCATCGTCAGATTACAGTAAGAAAGGTAATAAACATTTGGCACCAGTAGATGGCAGTAATAGGTAATGTCCTGACATGGGTTCCTCTTTTCAATCCATAATTTAATATGATCTAGTTTCAAGAGCTGCAGTACTCTTTTCAGCAAAGTTTTGATTGATATACTAAAAAATCCGTCAAAGGAAGATAATCTTCACATCTTTCATTGCACTCATTTTTAATCAGGGGTTTTCAACCTGAGCTGCTTGTGGGTAATATGGCCTTGCAAAGTGAAACGCCACAAATATACAGTAATACAGTGTGGCTGAAAAGTAAGCTTTTATTTCATGTTTTATTTATATGAATGTAAAGAATATTTTAAAAACTAAAACATTGAAATGTAAAGGTATAGTGGAGGATGTTCTTTTTCTGGGTGGATCGTCTAAATAAGTGGTCCTCCTAATTGTTAATCAGTCTGGTGATATGTTTATCGAAGGCCATCCTACTTACTCATCCCTATTTCCACTTACCGGTGTTGAGTCTGACATACTGGAAGAATTTTGAATCTTCTTTTGGAAAGTAAACTTGTCTGAGTGATGCAAACAGCAACTTGAGTGCACAAGGAGAAATGGGCTGCTGCATGCTCACATAAGCATTTAATAGGCGTTACCTCTCAGGAGCAGGTACAGGGTTGTTCATGTGCTTTTTTTTTTAAAGTGAACAGGGCAGGTCTTTTAAATAATTCACAAAATCCCTCCACTATACCGTTAAATTCTAGGTCTCAACTTTTCAAGTTATGTATAATTAGTTTATTGAAAGTCTTTTTTGGAAGGGTCAGATAGGCTTTGCAACTCAATATCAAATGTATCAAGTAGTACACAAAACAGGGCTAATTCAATTGTAAAGGTTGCAGACTTCTGGTTTATATATTAATGCAGCACATTATTTTAAGAGGCTGGCATTCATTTCTGTTGATATTAAGATCCTCATATTATTTCCAGATGTTGGTGTTAGATGGAATATTCTCTTACTCTAACAATAATTTCTCCCGTCTTGTGGTATAAATAGAAATTTTGGCAGAACACTGGCAGTTAACCCCACACAGCATTGCTGCTGCATAACAAGAGTTGTCTCTTTTAAGCAAAAAATATATATATTTGAACCCCTTTTGATTAATGGCATATCAGCTTTTACTGAATTATTCTGTCTTAGTTTAAACAAAAATTAACATCAGTAGAATAGACCAGATCTTAGATCTTTTTAACTTAGGTAGAGACTAAATCTTTTAAAATATGTTATATAGAAAAACACACTCCAATAGTTTCTTTAGCAGTATTTCCATGTCAAGACATGCATTTTCCAGTATGTTCACTCTTTCATTACTCAGAATGTAGTATATAAATGTGGACTCAACTTTCGGAAATTTAATTATAAAAAGATTCCAGGTTTTGACTTTTTTTGTCCATAGCAAAAAAAAAAAAAAAAGGGGGGGGGGGGTTGATAGCAAAGATTTAGATAATTTGATGGGCTTTCATTTCGTAGATATTTAAATATGGCAGCTTAAGTTTAAGTTGTAAAGTAAGCTGCTTGCTTGTTAAACTATGCAAAGGAATAATAATGGACCATTTCTCTTTTAAAAATAAGGAGGTTAAACATTCCAAACTGAAACATGCAAAGAATGGCCTGACAAGGACTGAGAAATCCATGGATAATGTGTAGTTTCTGAAAAAGGGATTCCACATTAGACACAACTGAACTATGAAATTAGTAACAATGCCTGGACATATGATTTGGTAGTACTTTCATAAAAAGCTGGTGTTTATTGACTTGTAGTTCTTTTCTCATGACAGCAGATGTCAGTAAAAGGTTTAAATCCTGCAAATAAGATTTCATCTAAATTTTCTGATGACCAGAAAGCTTGAGACACTTTTGTCCTTACTGCAGTGTCTTATGCTTCATTTTATTTTCCTTTGTATTGTTTTTTAATGTCTTGGTGTGAACCAGCATGCTTCAATGCTACCGATTGTGTTCTAACCCTTATTGTGAAGTCTAGAAGGTAATTAAGGTTGAGAATTTCAGAATGTGTTGTACGACAGAATAGAATTAAGTTCTATTAGGTGAAACTGTGTAAGGACCATGCCCAGATATTTAGTGGACTATTTATTGGTTCACCTTAATACATTACAGCTCATCAAAAGATTGGTAGTTACTAGGTAGATTTACTCACTTAAGTTGAGTAATTTTTTTGACGAAGCTATACTTTTACGAGTTTTAGTGCACCATAGTTTTACTTTAAAACTAGTAATATCTTTAAAAAAATATTGCTAGTTTTACTTGTATAAAACGTTTGACTACTCCTTCCATCATGACTAATTTCATTGTTTAACAAATAAGCTTGTGATTATAAAAAGTGCACTCCCGACACACAAACAATTTACACTTGTTGTCTGGAACCTATCAGAACATTTGGAGGTCAGGCAAATATACAATAAGCATTAAATATTGTCACTGGAGCATCTGGTTTCATATTTTTTATGTTAAAAAGCAAATGTAGGTTGAGTTAAAAGTGTTTTATCAAAACACTCAAATTCATTGAAAAAGGTTGAAAAATATATTTGATTTGTTTTTCACTTTAAAATCAGTTAAATTGTTAGCTGTTGATATTACTGGGAACTGTTTAGACTATAACATAGATTTTTAAATAAAGGTATTTAGAAAAATAAATCAAGCTCTCTTATTTTTGTTAATTTCTTCTTTTGTATACTGTTGCTAAACAGCAAAGTCAACAAAAAATACCTTAAAAAAAGAAAATTTCTTAATAAATTACTCTTGATTATGTTCACATTTTTCATATCAGCTGGCATCCTTATGTGTACCATAGGGGGTTAAAATGGTAAACTAGTGTGATATGAACTATAGACGCAAATAAAAACTGGAAGACTCATCCCAACATCACCAGTATTCAATCACCTAATCATGTGCCAATGCTCCAGCCAGTCACTGTCAAGTCCTCATTCTTCTTCAGCCAACCATCCGGTAATGTTCTGCTTAAAGCTCTCCATTCACAGACTCTCCTGGTCTTCAGCTGAGCTTCGACCCACCTCCACTTCATCTCCTCCACCATGCTCTCAAGATCCTACTGGCTTCCTTCTCCTCTGCCCTCTACTCCACCACCAGTGTCTGAATCCTTAGAGAAGACATATCTAATCTTTAACTCACAATAATTATCCAAGCTCATTGCCATTCACAGCATCCATGTCTTCTGCCGGGTCCGAGCGCCAAATAACTGTCTTTTCATCAATAAATCTCTCTAATTGCCACCTTTTGTGTGTGTGTGTGTGTCTGGGTTGTAATTCAATCATCAAAAATGGGTAATGTAAGAAACATTTGCATGTTTTGGTAGTGTCCTACAACAACCAAAAGTTTTACTCATGTGAGTGTAGTTCATTCATAGGTTCAGCTGGTGTAAACAAAAACAGAACTCATTTTGCCTTGAACATTATCCATATTTCTTTGTCCGAAGCACTTTTTTTTTTACAACACAAACTTGTTAGTTTTTCAGTGAAATTAGTCAAAATATATGGAGTTACTTATTTTTGTCAAAACGTCATTCACGTAACTGTAAGTGAATAA
This sequence comes from Cyprinodon variegatus, assembly GCF_000732505.1. Lineage (NCBI taxonomy): Eukaryota > Metazoa > Chordata > Actinopteri > Cyprinodontiformes > Cyprinodontidae > Cyprinodon > Cyprinodon variegatus. The sequence continues at coordinate 258,675 of NW_015150903.1, read as the reverse complement.
ATGTAACGTTAGCTACAACCAACTTTTGGGAAAGACTTGGATGACCTGGAGTGTGCAAAGGTTAAGGGAACCAGTAATTAGTTAACGAAATATCTGAGCTTGTGCTTACACGATTTCACCTTGCAGAACTTAATTCTTAGTTGTACAATGTATTCTGACACCGTCACATGCTTAGCTTCTCTGCTACTCACCTGTGGATCCGTTTCCATGCAAACTTTGAGGGTGGAACCAGCCGGAGGAAGATAATCCACCTGTGATTGGCTACCTTTCAGGAAACATCTAAACATCCGTATTTATAGGAGGTTAGAACACAAATGGTAGCCTTGAGGCATGTAGGTTCACACAAAGAAAGTAAAGACAATATAAAGCAAAATAGAATTAGGTATAAGACACTGCAGTAAGAATGAGAATGTCTCATATTGTCGAGTCATCAGAAAATGTCATCCTTTCATTCTTTGGTTTACTTTAAACTGCTATTTGTCATGATAGGTTCTAGAGTTAAGCCCAAAATGCAGAACACGCACAGAGAGACTGGGTAAAAGTTCAAATGAGTTTATTGAAGCACAACATTAAAGATGAAACTGGAACTGGTTCAGGCAGAGGAGCAGGTTCACTGGAGATTGTAGGTTAGCAGAGTTCATGAGCAAGCTAAGC
>NW_015150903.1:254836-258011 GCF_000732505.1 Cyprinodon variegatus | reverse complement strand
ATGTTCCTGCCGAGGTCTGAGCGCCAAAGACTATACTTTCTTATCAATAAATTCTTCTAATTATCTTTTCTCTCTGTGTGAGTTTTTCAGATTGAAATAGAACGAGGATGATTCCAGACGGTTGGCTGACAAGTATAATCCACAGTGTGAAGTCAATAGGCAGATCCAGGTTCAGTCGGATCTGCCAGTAGAATCCAACAGAAGTCCAAAGACAGGTCAGGCTAACAGATCAGACAGGGTCAGGCAGGATCAAAAGTTTCAAATACAGAAACAGGTGAGGATCAGGAAATCAGAACAGTATTAGAAATGCTAGAAAACTCTGACACTACAGAGTCAGTATAAGCTGGCGCTGATGGCAGGGACCAAACAGTTTCTATTGAGGCAGGAGCTGGTGGATCAGATGAGGAGTAATAAGAAACGGGCAGAGTTAGACAGGTTAATGAAATGAGCAATTAAGCCAGCCATCAGTGCCAAGATCATGACACTTTCTGTGTGTACTCACATCCTTTTATTTTTTTAAATCCATAACTATTTTCCTGTAAAGACAAAACCTATTTTATTGCCCAGAAGAAGTCTAAGAGACAGTTTTATGTTATATCAACTTTTATTATTGAACTAAAGTGGTTTCAACAAGAGCAGAAAGCCAGGTGCATGTTCTATATATAGGACACACGCTTTATTTATTATACATATATTCTATACAAACTTCGCTTTACTAAAACTTACAAAGTTTTAGTATTGTGAAAAGAAAAAAAGTCATCTGCACATCAGTCAGTCATTGATGAGTCGGGTGTTGGGGTGAACGGGGGCAGTGCAGGAATAAGGTACAAAATCAAAGTTAAATGTTTCTTATTTTTAGCATTGTCATATGAAATAGTTTAATATCCTCATTGCTAATTATCTTTCACACAGCCACTGGAAACAAAAATGTATTTAAATCCAACGAGATTAGGATTTTACCACAGCTATGTGATGGTCCTCATGGGAAATACTTCATGCAAAATTGACCGAAACTGAAAGTGTTTCAGAACTGCTTCAACTCCATCTATTGTGGACAAATATTTAAACTTTAAGTGTTGATATACACTTCCAAATAATTTTTTATGTTAGTTCATGAACTTTTCCTGTACTGTATATAAAATGGCACACTCAAGCTGCAATAATGTTTAACCAAAGAATTCCATAACCACACATAGATGAGTTTAAAAGATTGGTTTATTAGGAAGTCACCCTGAAGTTAGGCTTTGAATTTGCTTGGATTTGCAATGAATCACGGGATACACCGGACCTGTCCTTCAAAACGGTCAAAAAGAAGGCTGCATTTGTAGGCCACATAAGGAGGAGTCTCTGAAGAGGACACGTAATGATTGGCCAACGAATCTAGCCTTCTGAGGATGCAGCCGAAAGATTTAAACATACCATATGTCTTCTGCTTATCCCTGGAGTGCCTTGGGCTTCCCACAGAGGAACAGGAGGAGGTGTCTGAAAGAAGGAAGACGGGCCTTCTATGATGAGACATTTTTCCCTTTTTTTAAGAATTTTCTGTGTTTTAAATTTCCATTTATAATCCTTTTAGGGCCCATTCCTGGTAAGCAACTTTAAATTTACACAGCAAGAATCAGAGTATCAGAATCATGTTTATTCTAAGTACATGCTTTATGAAAATGCATCTTTATTTCATTTTATTTTTTTAATAAGAAAGGTTATAAGATAAGTTAAAGGTATACAAAGAAAAGCCGCATATGTTGTTTTTTTTGTTTGTTTTTTTAAACTAGAAATCCAGGACCTGCAGAGATTATGAAAATATTTCAGAACCCAATATTGTATTCACAAATATTACTTGACTTACGTGATCTGCTCTTGTTTTCGATAAAATAGTTTTCCATTGATGAGATTTAAAGGGAAAGGCAGATTAAGTAAAGTAAGGCATTGTATTGTGTCACTATTAGAGGTCATTGAATTTATGGGAAATGACCACAGAGCTGCCAGATTACTAGAAGACACACTGTACTCACAAACAAAAAACAAGCACACTGTATTTGACTTCTAGAGAAATAAATTACTCAGCAGGGTGTGACCTACTTTTCTTTGGAACAAATATGGCGCTTCCATAAATGCAATTACAACACTTTCTTCTTTCTTGCCTAGATAGCGTATTAGCAGACCTTCTATTTCCATATAAAAGCCACTCTCTTTCCAATAATGCAAAGGGAGGGGAAAGAGCAGAAATCACATCGCCTGATGCACAGTGAAGATGCTGTTCTGGTCGACAATTGGCTGCTCAAAAGCTGGCAGCTGGCCATGAATCAACAATTAATGATTAGGAGGCTGGAGGATTCTGGGAAAGTGTTTGAAAGCAGCAGCCAACAGAACATCTTACATATGCTGCAATTTGATGTGAATGTCTTTACTAGAATTGGTATCTGGGCTGCAACACAGATTCATGCTTCCGGGAAGAAAGCTAGGTAAATCACTTCTGGTCCTTGTTCTTTTAACATCAGTTTCGGTAATAAATAAGAATTTACTTTTCTGGAAAACAAATTTCTTTTACTGTTTTGGGTTTGGGTTTTTGCTTTGTTTTGTTTTGTTGTTTTGTTTGTTTTTTTATTTCACCTACAACAGAAAATAAATCACAGTAAATATAAGGAATACAATGAAAAGTGTTTGTACCTTTATAAGAGATAGCACGCACCCTGTTAAGATAATATTCAGTGCTGCAATAGCCTAGATGTAGCTAATGCTTATTTTGAACAGTGGTTTATTATGAACAGTGGTTAGATCAGTTAGGAGGCCATAGAGGGTAGAGACACACCACAAAATAATTTAAGAGGTATACTAGTACCTTTTTCAAGATCCTAAAAATACCTTTGCCAGTTTTAGAGGCATATATTCTGTTAAATAGCATATTTAGTAAACTAATGTAACAAAACAGCAGCTAAACTAATCTGCACTTGTAGGAGAGTTACATAACTTCAACCAGCAGATGGCAGCAAATGCTTAGTATGGATCAATCATTTCAATAAAGATGTTTATTTGAAGCTCTTGACAAGGCTGTGCATCATGCTTTGTTTATTAATCTCACTTTCACTATAAAAAATGTAAATGTTAAGGTTTTTATAGCCCAAACAGTTAAAGGAAGTCCATATATATATATATATATATATATATATATATA